>NW_026755415.1:0-1217 GCF_022355385.1 Mustela nigripes
TGTGTCTATAGAGACCTTGGAATGAAGCGGTGGCACTGGGGCCCTGAAGGGTTCTCCTAAAGAGAGGCTTTCACACAGCTCCATCGTGCAAGTTTCCCATGTGTAGATGAGATTTGTTCTGATGGGTGAATCAAGAAACAGCCATATGCTGTTATTGAATACCAGGCCTCTGAGGAGAGATGCCTGGAAACCAATTCAATGGATCCGGTAGGTGCCTAGGGGCCTGTTCATTCCTTTTTACCTCTGGGGACATCAGTGTACGGGTCTGAGTGCCGGTAGGTGCTCAGATGTGCCCTGATTGCCCCTGATGGTCCTGGGAAGCCACAAATATTGGGATGGACTCAGGGACTTTGGAGGTTTTTCCTATTATTAGGATTGTGGCCATTGGAGTGGGCACATATAATTCCCTTGGAGAAGGCAAGCACAGTCGTCAGGTTTGGCTCCAGGGGCCTGAGCCTGTAGGGTGTGTAGGCCAGGGCTGTTCGGACAGTTGTCTGAAAACACAAACTCGGCTTATGTTTCGGGTCATACGTATGGCAGGACTGATCTACACACCATGAGGAGAACATTTCGGAAAATGAAAAAAGGGCGAGTGTGATTCTCCTGCTCAAGTTTATGTCTCTGGATATCGTGTTACTAGTGGTCGTGAAATTTCCGGGTGACTTCATTGGAAATGGACGAGTCTTACTCTCCGGGGAGTGGGATGGAAGAAGTCCGTTGTTCTGTTGTTGTTGTTGATGTGTTTTTTGGTTTTTCAACCTCAGGTGTCCCACCAAATGAGGGATTCCAGAGTAGAGCCCTGGGGAGGGGCGACTGGACAACCAGAAATCTGGTTAAAAATTGGTGCCTAGGGACATGTCAAGCCCATTATGACATCTAATGGTCCAGCCACTGAGATGACGTACTAGAGGATAGGACTCACGCTGAGGGTCACAATGCGTGTTTATGCCCTCGTCGCTTCAAGAATGGGCGGGGCCTCAGTTGAATGCTGGTTTTTCCTACACTGAACGTTGGACAACATGCCAACCACAAGGTTTCTTTCCATGGGTAAGGAAGAGTTTTGATTTCTGCATCACAGTCACCCCTGGGCATTGATTGGAGATAAGGTCTAGGTTCTGAAGCCTGAAAACAGAGGTAGGGAAGAGATGATGACCTAAGGCCATGGCGGGTCTGATGTGCTCAGTGTGCGGTCTGCAGTCTGGGTGTTGGTCATGAGG
>NW_026755416.1:0-1217 GCF_022355385.1 Mustela nigripes
TCAAGCAGAGAAAGACAGTTATCATATGGTTTCACTCATATGTGGAATATAAGGAACAACACAGAGGATCATAGGGACAGGGTGGGAAACCGGAATTGGAAGATAGTTGAGAAGGAGGAAAAACATATTAGACTCTTGACTCTGGGAAACAAATTGAGCAGCAGCAGCAGGCTGCCCAGATTTGGCCTCAGTCTTGCACATCAGGACTCAAGCACAACTAGAGCATCATGGAGAATGGAGTACTGTGTGGCCTTGGAATCTAATAGCAGGATCTGAGATTTCAGTTCCAAATGAAAACTGGCCTCTTCCACACAGCACAGGAAAGTGGAGGATTTCTCAGGGGTGTGGCTCTGGAAGAAGTGCTTCTGATGGTTGAATTAATAGACACCAGGTAGAGAATACCTGCTGTGCCTCATCTGAGGAAGCAAGGGGCACCTGGGCAAGAATCAATAAGGTTGCCTGTGGGTGGCTTCCCACCAACCGCCCTGCTGAGCCAAGAGCATGAGAACCGAAGAGAAAATAACTTTCGTGGTACATCTGCAGTAGTAGGGCTGACCAGGTAGTAGAGCCCTATCCCTGGAGCAGTATGGCCTTCCCTCAAGAGTAATGGTCCACCACCATGGCCTCACCATCTCCCAGCTCTCTGATCTGACAATGCATTCCGGCTCAGACCTGCTCACACGATGAGTCCTAAGATCCAGAGACTGCTTTCCGCCCAAGCTCAATGATACTCACAGAGAAGAAAACTCCAGCCTCAGAAATGTATTCATCATTAGCTCTGGAATTCCCTTAGATTGTCTACACTGGCACACCCAGGTGTCTCTTCCAAATCATTCCTCAAGTGCCCTAGGGTTCCAAGCCACTTTCAAGCTCCCCTTAGGAAGGCAGTAACTGGTCCGAGTAGGAAGACCAGCCAAGTGACTCTACATGCTGGAAACTTGGACATCATCTTCCCAGAACACCAACACCTCCAAGTCCAAGATTCAAACCTTTCCTCACTGTGCACTGAGGACCATGTCAGCATGAACTCTATTTTTTCAAATCTCTTATATCCCATTCCTTCAAATCAGAAACCAGGCTCCAGTCACCACTTCCTTTTCCCTTCAGAGAAGTAAGGAAAATGATATAATAAAACACTACATGTGTTGGGCACCTGGGTGTCTCAGTGGGTTAAGCCTCTGCCTTCAGATTAGGTCATGATCTCAGCATCCTGGGGT
>NW_026755417.1:0-1217 GCF_022355385.1 Mustela nigripes
CACATGGAAGTAAAAATAGGGTCACAGCCTTAGGAGCAAAACCCTTTGTCCGTAGGACTACCCCCATCTGTTCTCAGAGGGCACTCCAGGCCTGCTCAGATTCTCCTTAGCTAGTTCAGAAAGCCCCAGGAGTGCAGGTGGGGGTGCTGTCCTTTGGGTATGGGGGACGTGAGGGAGGACTCCCCACTTCCTCTGGCCACGCTGGGATGCACTGCCTCCTTCCTGCTGCAGCTCTTGCTGGGATGCAGGCCCCAGAGGCTCAGGTAGGGGTTGCCCAGCCGGGCCTGGCGTGGGATATGCTCTCCTGCGTCTGCAGGCCATCTCCACTTCACTCAATCAGGGAAGAACCTGATGCCCAGGCACACCTGGAGCCATTTCCTTGATTGGGCCGCATGCAGATTCCTTGTGCTCCTTCCTTCTCATGTGTAAGGACTCAAGAAATGTACTCGAGGTTCTCTGACTTCATCTGCTGACAAATCAGTCGAGGCAGCTTCGTGCTCTTTCCTTTGTTTTGGTTCTCCTGAAAGACTCTCGATCCGCACCCAAGAAGCAGACACCAAGCCTCCACTGGATGCAAGTTGCAAGAGGTTTATTGGTTACACAGGCGCCTGCGGACGCATCAGCCTTTGTGGGCTGAGCGCATCGGGCTAGGTTGGGGAACAGATTATATAGGGCAAGGGTTGGGGTGGCGGGAAGCGGTTTTACAGAAGCAGATGCTTGGTTACAGGAATCTGATTGGTAAATTTAAATCAAGCATTGTCAGGCACTGGGTTTAAGGCAAGGATACAACGGTTTGTTCTGGTGGGCCTTGGCTCAGCACTCTGGAAAGTCCCAGGTACACTCTATTCCTCATTTGTCTTTTCTTTTGACAGACCGGGTGATCACAGACAATAGACATCCTGGTATGTGTTGCCATCCGGCTATGGGGACAATCAAGCCTTCAGCAAGGGGAGAGTGGGTGCTGTGGGGACATCAGGTTACTTAAACAAGCCTTTAGCAAGGGGAGAGGGGTCTTTCACTCCAAAGTCGTTTGGGGAGAGAGTTATCTCTCCAGGTGGTTTCTACCTTCTAGGAAAGGGTAGGGCAGCTTGCCTACTGTTCGAGGAGGGGAAGATCTTTGGCGCTTAATCTGTTATTACTATAAATTCATTGTAAGCATTCTTTTTTTTTTTTTTTAAAGATTTTATTTATTTATTTATTTGACAGAGAGAGAGAGA
>NW_026755418.1:0-1217 GCF_022355385.1 Mustela nigripes
CTGTGACCCCGACCCTGACCTGAACACTAAACCTGACCCTGACTGTGAGCCTGACCCTAACTCTAACCCTAAATGTAACCCAGACCCTGACACTAACACGGGCCTTACCCCGAATTCTAACGCTTAACCTAAGCCTAACACTAACCCCTAACGCTACCACGGACCCTGACCCTAACAAGTTCTAACCCTAACAGTCAACCTAACGCTAACCGTAACACTAACTCTAAACTTTAACAATAACCCTGACCCTATACCTGACTATGATCATAACCCTACCCCTGAACGTTGCCTATATCAGACCCTGACCCTAAACCTGACCCTAAACCTAACCATGACCCTAACAATGACCACTATATAACCCTGTCCCTAACTGGAATGTGGAAGGGGAAGAGCCCATCTCCTGCTAGAAGAGCTAGAGAAGACCCCTTGCGGAGAGACCACCAGGAGAGGAGAGCAGTAGGTGCTGATGATGAAGAATATTTTAATCAGTAGAGAAGGTCAAAATGACAAAGTTCCAGATTCAGAGTAAACATATGGGATTAAAAAATAAAAAATAAAAAATAAAAGATTTTTTTGAAAGGACTTTTTTTTGAAAGGACTTTAAACAAAAGTCCTTTTTAAAGGACAGTTGGCTGCTTAAACCAAAAGTACAACTCACTGAGAGAATCGCCGCCTTATTTATTGGGGGAGAAAGACGTGGAAATGGAAAGACCCATTCTGCAGAGGAAAAAAGAGAATCACTAACAGGCCTCATGCCTTGCGCAGCCAGTGGCTAGAATCCCTGCCTCATGAGACCCTTTGCTAGAAGGCCGCTAGAACCATCTCAACTATGTTAGTCTATCTTGGAAGCCAACAAGTGTTTGCCCAGTTAAGAGCACGGTAACAATCAGTCACGTTATGTTATAATGACTGTCGATATCTTTAAAAGCCTTGTCAAGTTCTTTTTTGAGTAACCCTCACCCCACCCTTAGAGAAATTTATCTGTGGTTCACCTCTTTGAAATACCTCATTGTTATTCCACATTTACCATACCCCCTCACCCAAAAAAAAAAAGCTTTTTATAAACAAAGTGTTCAGAACGGGGCGCCAATGTAAACAATGAGAGTTTTCCCTGCTGGGACAACTTTGTTGCAGAAACAGCTGAAAGCAATCAGGTCAGACAGAGCCAAGGGCTGGAGGGATCTTTAACATTACAAAAACCGAACCAAATCAAACCA
>NW_026755419.1:0-1217 GCF_022355385.1 Mustela nigripes
GTGTTCTTAGACACCAATGCATGGTGGATCGCCACCGGGGCAATCTTGCCCCCCAGGGCTATCTGGCAACATCTGGAGACAGTTTTGATTGTCAAGTGTAAAGAGGGAAGACTAGCATCTAGTTGGCAGTCTCCACAATGTCAGTAGTGTGGAGGCTGAGAAACTCAGATAGGCAAATGGCAACTGTTAAGTCCTCTCTCAGTAAGAAGTTTAAGTGGCTCTGTGGATGATCTAAAATACGTTTGTATCAATTTTATATTTTTATTTAAAAATTTAAAAACAAACTTAAAAGGCAATTCTATTCTGAAAAATTTCTGAATTCCATCTGATTAATGAAAACTAAAACTCCAGAGACTCAGTTAAAACTTCCATTTTAAAGAAGTTAATTTTCAGGATGCCCGGGTGGCTCAGTCAGCTAAGCATCTGAATTTGGCTCAGGTCAGGATGCCAGGGTCCTGGAATCGAGTCCTACATCAGGAACCTTGCTCAGTGAGGAGACTGCTTCTCCCTCTGCCTCTGTCTACCACTACCTCTGCTTGTAATTGCTCTCTCTGTGTCAAATAAACAAAATCTTTTTTTAACAGATAATTTTTTAATTTTTTATAAACATATATTTTTATCCCCAGGGGTACCGGTCTGTGAATCGCCAGGTTTACACACTTCACAGCACTCACCATTGCACATACCTTTAAAAAAGTTAATTTTCACATGTAATATTATAAAATTCACACCAGGCTCTAGGATTTCTGAATCCTGGTCCATTTATTTTTTAGCCTGATTATTTATACACGTGTAGAGCTATTCTAGAAGGTCACTAAATTAAATCACCACAAAAATATTTGCTAACTTATTAATTGACCATAATACCATACAAAAGACACATAAAATTTACTGCCAAATCAATACCATATTATAAAATAAAATCTGGATATATATTCCTACCAAGGGATGATGGGTATGAGAAAGTTTGCAAACTAGAATTATAGATAATTCTAAAATGAGATAGCATATAAGTCATAGAATTCTAATACTACTTTTTGTCCATCAAAGAAGTATTGAACACCTGTTATGTGGCATGGTCTCTATACAGTTCAATCTTGGGCCAGGCACAATGTGTGTTTTTCCTCCCCACCAGTATTCACATTTAATGGGTTCCAGTCAGAATACCTGGAAACTAAATACTTGCCAATGATAAAAAAAAAAAAAAAAAAAAAAAA
>NW_026755420.1:0-1217 GCF_022355385.1 Mustela nigripes
CACTCACCTTGCACTTGAGGACATATCCTAGTTTAACTGACAGCATTTCTCTTTCTTAGTCGAACATAAACTATAGTGCATCTTACCCTTGATGAAAGCTAGGATGCAATTAAATACTCTATTATGTTTACGATTCTGATATTTGAAATCCTCCGGTAGCTCCCTGTGCCCCCACAGTGTAGTACCTCACCTCCTCGGCATAGTATACAAACCCTCTCACCCCAGTGTTAACCCCGGGGCTCAGCTTCCATCCCCAGGTGATGCTGCCAGATCATCTGTCGGTTGTCATGAATTGCTGTCGTTTCCCGAATGCACTGTGCTGCCTCCTGGCACTTTGAAACTTGACACACTAATCCTCATTCTTTGCTTTGCCCTTGTCTATCACCTCCCCTGAAAATCTGTTCCTAAGTGGCTTTTCCCAGCTCCAACCTACCCTTGGCAGTCTTTTCTCTCCCTGTGGTAAAGCCTGTCACACTGCACCATGGACATGCCGGTTGTCTCCCGGAGAAGAGAAAAGGGAGAGTGAGGGCCCCCCAGCATTTGCAGCAATAGTGCAGAGCCCCATGCCTGGCTTGTAGGAAATGCCAGATCATGAAGACAAACGGAGATCATCGTCTGGCTAAAACCAGCTCTTCTTTGCCTACCGCAGGAGCTGGATCATTAAAGAGCAGCCAGTTATTATTGATGTTTTTCTAGGGATTTTTTTCCCATATATTTCCCAGGTCTTTACTCTTTTTATAGCACTTTAATTCAGGCTTCAACCACTTCCTTGTCTGATCAGTTGAAATCATTTTCCTTCCCATAGCCTCGATGTATTTCACACCTAGTAATTCTTTTTTTAAAGATCTTATTTACCTATTTGACAGATCACAAGTAGGTAGAGAGGCAGGCAGATAGAGAGGGGGAAGCAGGCTCCCCGCTGAGCAGAGAGCCTGATGTGGGGCTCCATCCCAGGACCCTGAAATTATGAGCTGAGCCGAAGGCAGAGGCCTAAACCACTGAGCCACCCAGAGCCCCATATCTGGTAATTTTTAATCAACGTGGATTTGCTGCATCAAATAGTTCCTTCTTCTTCAAATATAAATATATAAATATATTGATCAAGTCACATGCATGTGTTAGGAGAATGTCATACCTTTATTAGCTAACTTGAAATCTTGGCCATTGGAAATGATTTTTGTTTTGGTTTGATTTGGTTCGGTTTTTGTAATTTTAAA
>NW_026755421.1:0-1217 GCF_022355385.1 Mustela nigripes
CTGGCTCGTTCTTCATATCCTGAAGAGTTCTTCAGATAAGAACCTACACGGCACATGAATGCACCCAAAATATATAGTCTAACCTGGGCACTAATGCACTGTCTGACAACCTGAGCCCGGACCTCGTGAACAACACCCAGACAGCTGACCACACACTGAGACCATCAGACCCGCCATGGCCTTAGGTCATCATCTCTTCCCTACCTCAGTTTTCAGGCTTCAGAACCTAGACCTTATCTCCAATCACTGCCCAGGGGTGACTGTGATGCAGAAATCAGAACTCTTCCTTACCCATGGCAAGAAACCTTGTGTTTGGCATGTTGTCCAACATTCAGTGTAGGAGTAACCAGCATTCACCCTGAGGCCCCGCCCATTCTTGAGTGCGTCGAGGGCATAAACACGCATTGTGAACCTCAGCGTGAGTCCTGTCCTCTATTACGTCCTCACAGTGACTGGACCATTAGCTGTCATAATGGGCTTGACATGTCCCTAGGCCCAATTTTTAACCAGATTTCTGGTTGTCCAGTAGCCCCTCCCCAGGGCTCTACTCTGGAAACCCTCATTTGGTGGGACACCTGAGGTTGAAAAACAAAACAAAACAAATGAACAATAGAACAATGGAATTCTTCCATCCCACAGAATGACCCCAAAATCTTTGGACGGAGCCAAACCCCCAGAGAGTAAGACTCGTCCATTTCCCATGTAGTCACCCGGAAATTTCACGACAATGATTGACACGATATCCAGAGACAAAAACTTGAGCAAGACACTCACTCTCGCCCTTTTTTCATATCCCGAAGTGTTCTCCTCATGGTCTGTAGATCAGTCCTGCCATATATAAGACCCGAAACATTATCCGAGTTTGTGTTTTCAGACAACTGTCCAAACAGCCCTGGCATACACACCCTACAGGCTCAGGCCCCTGGAGCCAAAAATGACGACTGTGCTTGCCCTCTCCAAGGGAATTATATCTGCCCATTTCAATGGCAACAGCCCTACTAATAGGATAAACCTCCAAAGTCTCTGAGGACTTCCCAATATTTGTGGCTTCCCAGGGAAAACAGGGGCAATCTGGGCCCATCAGAGCACCTACATGCACACAGATCCCTACACTGATGTCCCCAGACGTAAAAAGGAATGAAGAGGCCCCTAGGCATCTATTGGATCCATTGCTTTGGTTTCCAGGCATCTCTCCTCAGAGGCCTGGATTTCAATAA
>NW_026755422.1:0-1217 GCF_022355385.1 Mustela nigripes
GAACAGTTTCAGGAGAATAGGAATTAGTTCTTCTTTAAATGTTTGGTAGAATTTCCCCGGGAAGCTGTGTGGCCCTGGGCTTTTGTTTGTTTGGAGATTTTTAATGACTGTTTCAATCTCCTTACTGGTTATGGGTCTGTTCAGGCTTTCTTTTTCTTCCTGGTTCAGTTGTGGTAGTTTATATGTTTCTAGGAATGCATCCATTTCTTCCAGATTGTCAAATTTGTTGGTGTAATGTTGCTCATAGTATGTTCTTATAATAGTTTGTATTTCTTTGGTGTTAGTTGTGATCTCTCCTCTTTCATTCATGATTTTATTTATTTGGGTTCTTTCTTTTTTCTGGCTGTAAATTTTCTAACAGACAGCATAGGCCAGAATGTTACCAGGTCCCTGATTCACTATGCCAGTAAAAGGAAAATGAACTTAACTGCCTTGGGGAAACACAGCTCTTTCCATCACTAAGACCTATGAGAAATATATCCTATGGGTCCTCCTAAGGAGGCCACTCTGTAACATTAGAAACAATGTATTTGATGGCATCCTTAAAGGAAATGTGGTCCCGAGTTTTATAGGGCTCACTTTTGTATAGTTCCTTTGGTCCCTCAGCATACTGATGAGAGATTGCTAAAGCACATCAGAAAAAAAGCAGTTTAACTAGGAAAGCAATATGTCACCATTCAATTACATAATTTGTTCATCAGGATTAATCCAGTAAAGATTTTGAATAGCTAAAGGAGTAGATGGACGGCATATCCTTCAGTCTTCTCCTGAGGAACAAAGAATTCAAGGTTATTTTCCCTGACATGTAGCTAGGGTTTACAATTTAAACTTGTCTATAACTATGTATAGCTTTTTCCTCTGTCACTAAGCTGAGCAAAACCTATGAAAAGAGGATAAACTATTACCTCTTCATGAGAGTTCAGAGCCTGAGAGGGAGACATGCCTAACTGGAGGCCCTGGTCATGGTAACTCATGTCGTCAAGATGATCTACAGAATGTAGACGTTGAACCACTTCTTCAGCTTGTAGACAGATAGGAAGGCAAATCATGCCTAAATATTTTTCATAGAACAGTGCCATAATAATGTGGTCTAGATGTTTTTAAAAGAAGTACAAGCAAATACTCACATCATCTATTAAGGCTGAACAGAACTATATGATAATAGCTTCATTAAGAAGGACATTGACATGAGTAATGCAGTTTCTTGGCACATAGTT
>NW_026755423.1:0-1216 GCF_022355385.1 Mustela nigripes
TGAAATCCAAGCCTCTGAGGAGAGATGCCTGGAAACCAAAGCAATGGATTCAATAGGTGCCTAGGGGCCTGTTCGTTCCGTTTTACCTCTGGGGATATCAGTCTACGGGTCTGAGTGCCGGTAGGTGCTCAGATGGGCCCAGATTGCCCCTGTTTGTCCTGGGAAGACACAAATATTGGGATGGACTCAGGGAATTTGGAGGTTTATCCTATTTGTAGCGTTGTGGCCATTGGAATGGGCACACAGAATTCCCTTGGAGAGGGCAAGCACAGTCCTCAGCTTGGCTCCAGAGGCTTAAGCCTGTAGGCTGTATAGGCCACGGCTGTTTGGACAGTTGTCTGAAAACAGAAACTCGGCTTATGTTTCGGGTCATAGGTATGGCAGGACTGATCTGCAGACCATGAGGTGCACTCTTCGGGATATGAAAAAAGGGCAAGTGTGAGGCTCTTGCTCAAGTATTTATCTCTGGATATCATGCCTTTCATGGTCATGAAATTTCCGGGTGACTTCATGGGAAATGGACGAGTCTTACTCCCTGGGGGTTTGTCCAAAATCCAAAGAGTTTGGGGTCATTCTGTGGGATGGAAGAAGTCCGTTGTTTTGTTGTTGTTGATTTGTTTTGGTTTGTTTTTCAAACTCAGGGGTTCCACTAAATGAGTGATTCCAGAGTAGAGCCATGGAGAGGGGCGATTGAACAACCAGATATGTGGTTAAAATTGGGTCCTTGGGACAGCTAGACTTGGGTTTCAGGGCGAGGGCACGGAAAGTACCCCCTGAAGTTCTGAAGCAATATCTCATGCATCTGAAGTCAGAGCGAGGATCAGACGTTGGCTCAGCTTGGATTTTTGTTCATGACGGCCCCTTCATAAAGGGAGCCAAATCTCGAGGCCATGGAGGTTTTCCCACGTTGGGAGTGGTGGGATGCCCCCTCCAAGGATTCCTTCTGCGGGACAATTGAGACGTGTTGGACAGCTCCAGGACATCCCGTATGGATGAGTCTAGACCAACGTTCGAGGATAGATGCCTGGGAAGCCCGCCTCGCATTCCAATTGTCTCCAAGCGACAAGACAGTTTAGATCTGATGGCTCTGTGGGAGCAACCGGGGTGGCTGAGTTGAAATGGACTTTCCTGAGGATGGGTCTAATGTGTGTTTGTGTCCATGAGGGCCATGGAATGGGGCGGTGGCGCCGGGACCCTGAAGTATTCTCCTCAGCTT
>NW_026755424.1:0-1216 GCF_022355385.1 Mustela nigripes
ACTGCTTGTTTCCCTCTCTCACTTTGTCTTGCTCTCAGATAAATAAAATCTTTAAAAATAAAATAAAACCAATTAGCAATATATAAGTAAATAGTTTTGGGGGTTTTTGAGGTGTTCTAGTGAATTTCTAGTCTGAGGTGAGATGGCTAGTCATGGGAACCCACGGTTTATACTCAGAAGCCCTGGAGGTAAAAAAAAGAAAAAAACATAACTAGTCCCTTCAGCTTTCTTGTAATGTCTATGTGGTGTATCTTTTTCCATCTTCTTACTTTTAATCTATTTATATTTAGAGTGGGTTTCCTATAGATAATTCATGGGTGGGTCTTTTTTAACTAATGTGAAAATCTCTCATTTTTTAATGGGAATATTTTCACCACTTAAGTGGATGCCCTGTGGAATACTATATCTTCAGACTGTCACAGACTGATTTCAAATGACGTCATGCTATTTTATAAGAGGCTTGCAGTGTTAAAATAATATGCTTCTGTTCCTCCTCCCATTCTGTGTGATATTTTACTTCAAACCCCACAAGGCAGCAAGCAGCTCTTTCTACCTACAGGCCTTCCTTGTGCAGGATGTTTTCTGTTGGTACGGATCTGGATCGACACTTTTCTGCTCATACTTGATTCACTTCACTGTCTTCTAGGTTACATACTACCTTCTCTGATTTTAAATCTCTGTTTTTCTGTATTTAATATTCTGTTTTCTCTTGTTGCTGTCAAGATTTTCTTTTCATCTTTGGTTTTTAGCTGTTCAACTCTGTTGTTTCCAGATTTACCTTTGTTTTTTTTAGTGTGTTGGGGGAGGTGGGTTTCCTGGTTATTTTTCATGTTGTCTTCTCGGTTTCCCCAATAAGTGGTTTGATGTATTTCATTCTTAATTTTTTCCTGGGACTCCAGTTCCTTATGTGTGGCTGTATTTGATACTGTTCCCTAGTTCTTGGATCTGTCATGTCAGAATTTCCTCAGTGTCTGAGCTCCGTTTTCAGATTTTGGCTGCCCATCCAAGCCTGTGTCACAGAGGGTTTATTTCTTTACTCCTGTTTCTCTTCCACCAGTCAGCTGGGCTCATGCTGCTTCAATGAGAAATAAAGCCAGCCACCAGTTAACAGTGATAGATACAGATTTTATTCAGTAACTGTTGGAATAGGGTGTGAGAAGTTTCAGTAAAACCGAGCTCAACTCCACATACTGCTAAGACAGCTAGGGACTTACAG
>NW_026755425.1:0-1216 GCF_022355385.1 Mustela nigripes
TGATCTCAAGAGTCCTGGGATCGAGCCCCATATTGCTCATGCTCTTTATCTCTCCCTCTCTTCTCTCTGGCTTTTCCTCTCAAATAAATAAAAAAAAATATTTTTAAAAGAATTGTTGAGTTTGTTTAACTAGTTTTAAACTAGCAGACAGAGATGAAGATAAAGTATGATGTCATGGCAGGGAAAAGTACAACTTACACGTTTTAAAAATAAAATGTGCAATGCAAGTTACATCACGTCTTTTATCACCACACTGGGACTTTCCCTATTGAGTTGTTGTAATGTAAGGACCTATTTAATATTTTTATATTTTAGCAAGAGGCTTTCATTGAGGTTAACCCTTAAACTGTCCTTGCTCCCCTTCCCCCAGGGGATTCACTTAAAAACAAGTCCTGGAAATCAGCTCCAGGTAACAAAGCACATATACAAGGGTCGGCCAGGCCAGGTGGAGACATCAATCAGCGGGGAGGGGGGGGGGGTTTGCACACTGTCTCCCAGATACTAAGGAGTATGCCCCACTCCTCCACCCTTTGGGAACCTTTTTGGCACCAATCCTAATCAAGGTGCAATAGGCTGGGTCAAATGTCTATACTAGGGTAAATTGTACCTCAATTGGTCACCTGGCCTCACTGTGGAGTTTCCTGTGTGTGTTAAAATCTCATTAGTCACCTGTGCGTGGCCAGGCCTGACTGCATGGCCTTTGCCCTTATAAGCTAGACTGTGAAACAGAGAAGGGTTGCCTTCTCTCATAAGAGGTGTGGCCCCGAACGTTCGGTTAGATTCTTGATGCTTGGCATGAAATAAAGCTTTGCTTGACCTTCGCTTTATATCAGTCTCGCTCCTATAATCATAGACCCATTATTGGGGCATAACAGTATTAATCTTATAAGTCCACAATGCATCCATCATCCATCCTACCGCTTAACATTCCCCTTTGGACAGACCCATGATCTAGAACAAGCCTTCTTTTATAGTGCCTTGTAGGAGAATTTTGTGGCTGCCTAAATTGCCTACTTTCCTCTCACCATTACCACAGAAATTGGGTCCACTGAAACAAAGGGGTAGTGTAAGAAATTAACAACTTCCATAAATCTCTTTAAATAATAAAGTATAAGATAGTGATACCTTTTTTTCTGCCACATAACCAATTCTTGCAAGAATAAGGTCACATAAGAGAATTTACAACACATGCTAGCATTATCCTACTGGACCCAGA
>NW_026755426.1:0-1216 GCF_022355385.1 Mustela nigripes
AATAAGCCGAGTTTGTGTTTTCAGACAACTGTCCAAACAGCCCTGGCCTAACACCCTACAGGCTCAGGCCGTTGGAGCCCTACCTGACGACTGTGCTTGCCCTCCCCAAGGAATTGTGTGTGCCCATTCTAATGGCCACAACCCTACTAAGAGGATAAACCTCCAAAGTCCCTGAGGCCATCCCAATATTTGTGGCTTCCTTGGACAAAACAGGGTCAAACTGGCCCATCTGAGCACCTATCGGCACTCAGACCCGTAGACTGATGTCCCAAGAGGTAAAAAGGAACGAACAGGGCCCTAGGCATCTATCAGATCCATTGGTTTGGCTTCCAGGCATCTCTCCTCAGAGACCTGGATTTCAATAACAGCATATGGCTGTTTCTTGACTCACCAATCAGAACAAATCTCATCTACACATGGGAAACTTGCACGATGCAGTATGTGAAAGCCTCTCTTTAGGAGAACCCTTCAGGGCCCCAGTGCCACCGCTTCATTCCAAGGTCTCCATAGACGCAAAATCGTATTAGGACACATCCACGAGAGAGTCCATTTCAACTCAGCTCCTCAGTTGCTCCCCCAGATCCAGCAGATCTAACCTGACTTGTTGCGTGGAGACAATTGGAATGCGAGGTGGGCTACCCAGCCATCCATCCTTAGAACACTGCTCGGAATCCTTGTCCTGGAGACAACCAACAGCTCTCAATTGTCCTGCAGATGAATCTTTGCAGTTGGGAGCTTCTCACAACTCCCATAGTGGGAAAACCCCCATGGCCTCGTGATTTACCCCCCCGTCAAGAAGAGGCCTTCAGGGAAGAATGTCCAACCTGAGCGATCGTCTGATCCTCGCCCTGACTTCAGATGCACGAGATCTCGATTAAGGTCTGTAGATTGTGCCTGCCATATCCCCACCCAGAAACCTAGGCCTAGCTTGGGTTCTCAGACATCCGTCCTCAGACTACTGGCCTACAAGCCCTCCAGTTTTGCAATCCAGATCTAAAATGCAGCTCTCTGCCTGCCCTCCAGAAGTAAAACATTGCCCTCTGGGGCTACCTAGAAACCCCAAATGAGGATAATCCTACACGACATTCGTCTGTACCCCAAATATATAGGCTGAACTGGGCACTAATGCTCTTTCTGACACAGCCAGAGCCTGGACCTCCAGGCCAACCCAGACAGCTGGCCGCACACTGAGCACATTGGACCCGCCATGTCCTTA
>NW_026755427.1:0-1216 GCF_022355385.1 Mustela nigripes
CTGTGGATTTGGCACGATCCCAATTGTTTTTTGTCAATCTGTGGGATGGGAGGACTCCTTTCAGGATTGTTACCTCAGGTGTCCCACCAAAAGAGGTATTCCAAAGCAGAGCCCTGGGGAAGAGTGAAGGGACAACACGAACTATGGTTAATAATTGGGGCCTAGGGGCATGGCAAGCCCAATATGCTGTCTCTCCATCCATCCACTGAGAGGCCTTACCTGAGGAGTGGGCTAAGGCTGAGGGTCACAATATTTGTTTCCCACCTATGTGGCCCGCAAGCAATGGTGGTGCCTCATTGGACACCCTGGTATCCACTACACTGAACATTATACAACAAGCCTACCACAAGGTTTCTTGCCATCGGGAAAGAGTTCTGATTTCTGCATCATTTTCAAACATGGGCAGTGATTGGAGATAACGTCTAGGTTCTAAATCCTGAATACCGAGTCTGGGAAGAGATAACAACCTCAGGCAATGGCTGGTCCGATGTGCTCAGTGAGCGGCCAGGTGTATGGGTGGGGCCAGGAGGTCAAGGCTCAGCCTCTGTCAAAAAGGGCATTATTGCCCAGGTCAGCCTATATATTTTGGGTAGAGGCAAGTGCCGTGCTGCTTGATCTTCATTTGGGGTTTCTGGGTAGCCCCATAGGGCAATGTTTTTCTTCTGGAGGGCAGGCAGAGTGCTGCATTATAATTCTGGATTGCCAAACTGTAAGGCTTGTGGGCCAGTAGTCTGAGGATTGAAGTCTGAGGACACAAGCTAGGCTTAGGTTTCTGGGTGAGGACATGGCAGGCACAATCTACAGATCTAAACGGAGATCTCGTGCATCTGAAGTCATCGTGAGGATCAGACGATCGCTCAGGTTGGACCTTATGTCCCTGAGGGCTACTTCATGAAGGGGGGTGGATCACGAGGCCATGGGTGTTTTCCCACGATGGGAGTTGTGAGAAGCTCCCAACTTCAAACATTCTTCTGCAGGACAATTGAGACCTGTTGGTTGGCTCCAGGCTAACGGTTCTGAGCAGGGTTCTAAGGATGGATGGCTGGGTAGCCCACCTCGCATTCCAATTATCTCCTAGCAACAAGACAAGTTAGATCTGCTGGATCTCGCGGAGCAACCGAATACGCTGAGTTGAAAAGGACTCTCCTGTGGATGGGTCCTAATGTGTTTTTGTGTCTATGGATACCGTGGAATGTCGCGGTGGCACTGGGGCCAT
>NW_026755428.1:0-1216 GCF_022355385.1 Mustela nigripes
ATTTATGTGTTTGGGGTCTGGGCTGAATACACTGAGGTTTAGCTTGGCGGGCTCTGGTGTGCCTGTGAAAGGAGATGTTCAACCCACGCAACAGAACAAAGGCCTGCAGAATGGTGTAATCAGGAAAGAACATGTAGGAGGGCTTTCTTCTAGTTCCATAGGGAAAGTCTGTTCTCCTGGGACAGAGCAACTTGGACTGAGAAAGGTAGTCCCCCAAGTGTTCCACTGCAGGGATATCGTGTTTCCAGATTAGGCAGCTAATGTGCTCACTGTCCTGTCTTTGGTCAGTAGCTCGGTTTTGATGCTGCTGGTGCAAGAGCCCCAAATTTTGGGGGGTCCGCATCGAGTCATCTCCATGAACACTGCCTCTTACGGATGCACTGCCAGAACCCATGATCATCCCACTGTCTCTCATGGTATTGTCTCTGATCATAGTTTCCAGGTTGTCTGCACCTGGTTGCTTGTTGGTGTCTTCTCAAGGAGAAGCAGAGTGTTCTCTCAAGTCGATGTCTGCCAAACCTGGTGATCTGAAATCTCCAGGCCTCAAGACCCTTTGTTGGCAAGAACTCTTGCCATTCAGACCCTATGCTAGTCACAGCCAATGCCATTTGGAAACAGGCTCTATGTAGATTTCCAATGTGCTCTGCTCCCCTGTGCCTTTGTCTTTTGCATTGGCTCACTTCCCTCTGACGCACCAACCGCCCACATCTCCCCTGTGCTATGTCTCTAATCTTCTCCCATAGTCTGTGACTTCTACTCTCTTTTTCTGTGGAGTTTACTTTGTATGCTTCAGGTCAATTTCCACCAAGGCGCAGTTATTGTGTTCATACTCCAGTTGTATTCATGGATGAAGGCAAGCCTGGAGTTCTAAGATACTACTACTTTTTCACTGTCCTCCAAAGGTACCACAGATTCTTACCAAGGCACAAGAAAAAATGAATTTTTGCCACTTGCCTCATATGATAAAATGTTCCCAGGATAAACCCCCTGAGGGCTTTCAGGAATATTTTAGCAATATTAGAAGGATCTATGATGTCCAAGTGTGATTGTCCGATAGCATTAATCTACGATTGTAGCCTAGCCAGATCCAGGCTCAAATTGATATGTCAGATGCCACACAAATGTCTCTGAACATTTTCCCAGGAGTGGTTACCCGCGGTTAAGGGCGTAGCACATATGTTGATATCCTCCATGACATATCAATGACATTTGAGTC
>NW_026755429.1:0-1216 GCF_022355385.1 Mustela nigripes
AGGAGTCTCCCTTGGTTTGCAAATATCCTTGAGATTTACAAACAAAGGGAGACTCCTGTCTTGCAGGATTGTGATCTCAGCAAGTTAACCATTTATCATTTTATGGCAGTCAGGGGTGCCTGAGGAATGCTACACATATGGAGGGGAGCGGGTGAAGGGGGGGGTGCAAGGCACCAGCTTGTGCTTTGTCCTCAGCCAGCCTCCTGCTCCTTCACTTTATCTCTAAACCCCCAAGCATATGGCCCACCAATACACATATGAAGGGCCTCATGACTAAGCATTTATAAATGACCTTTTCCCACCAACAGCTAGCCCCTTTAAGGTCCTGAAACCTTGCTTCCAAAATCTGTTAGAGACTTACACTATCGCTAACCTCCTCCCAACCTGAAAGTATTTAATGGGCCACTCCTCATGACCCCATTGCTGCTCTTTCTGTCCATGGGTTCTGTCCCCATATTTTAATAAAATCACCTTTTTGCACCAAAGATGTCTCAAGAATTCTTTCTTGTCTGTTGGCTTCAAACCATAACATCTCTCCTACATCAGTTTTGGAGAAACTGTCTTCTTGTGTATTCCCCTTTGTGCTCCTTTGTCTCTCACCTTTTGTGGGACCAGGGCTTCTTGCCCTCCACAACAGTTAATGTTTCTTTTCTCCCCTAAACCAAATCTCTGCACTTTATACCTTTTTGATGAGACCTCTTCTCTCCCTTTAGTTGTGGAGTTTGTTCTGTCAGTCTTCAGGTCAGGTTCTGGGGTATTTAAGATGATTTGGTAGTTAATCTAGTTGTGTTCATGGGACAAGATGAGCCTAAGGTCCTTCTATTCCATAGCCATCTTCCCCAATTCCCTGATGGGTGATTCTAAAAGTGGTTTAGTGCATCCATTATAAAGCTAATTTTCATTTTTAATAATTCATAGTGAAGTCAGTAAGTACACATTTAGTGATAAGTTTAAGATAGGTTTTATATTATATTGCCTCCTACTTTAGACATTTTTTTATTTAAAAAAATCCACCTTTTAGCAGCACCAATTGTTATCATATATAGTTTTTTTTTTTTTTAATTTTTTATTTTTTATAAACATATATTTTTATCCCCAGGGGTACAGGTCTGTGAATCACCAGGTTTACACACTTCACAGCACTCACCAAATCACATACCCTCCCCAATGTCCATAATCCCACCCCCCTTCTCCCAAACCCCCTCCCCCCGGCAAC
>NW_026755430.1:0-1216 GCF_022355385.1 Mustela nigripes
CTATGGTTAAAATTGGGGCCAGGGGCATGGCAGGCCCCATATGCGGGCTCAGGGTTCAGCCACTGAGAGACCTTACATGAGGACTGGGTTCAGGCTGAGGGTCACAATGTGTGTTTGTGACCAATGTGGCCCGCGAGCATGGGCGGGGCCTCATGGGCCACACTGGTTTCAACTACATTGAACGTTGGACAGACAACATGGCAACCACAATGTATCTTGCCATGGGGATGGAGTTCTGATTTCTGCATCATGCTCAACCCTGGGCAGTGGTTTGAGATAAGTTATAGGATCGGAAGCCTGAAAATCGAGGTTGAGAAGAGATGACGACCTAAGGCCATGGCCGGTCCGATTTGCTCAGAGTGCGGCCAGCTGACTGGGTGGGGAAAGGAGGTCCAGGCTCAGGTTGTGTCTGCAAGGGCATCAGTGCCCAGGTCAGCCTATATATTTGGGGTACAGCCAAGTGGCGTGCAGGCTGATCCTCATTTGGGGTTTCTGGGTAGCCCCAGAGGGCAATGTTTTTCTTCTGGAGGTCAGGCAGAGTGTTGCATTGTAGTTCTGGATTGCCAAACTGGAGGGCTTTGGGCCCGTAGTCTGAGGACGGAAGTCTGAGAACACAAGCTAGGCTTAGGTTTCTGGGTGAGGACATGGCAGGCTCAATCTACAGACCTGACCCGAGATCCCGTGGATCTGAAGTCAGGGCGAGGATCAGACTATCGCTCAGGTTGGAGTTTCTGTTCCTGATGGACCCTTCATGAAGGGGGGTGTATCACGAGGCCATGGGATTTTTCCCACGATGGGAGTTGTGAAAAGCTCCAAACTGCAAAGATTCCTCTGCAGGACAATTGAGAACTGTTGGTTGGCTCCAGGCCTACGATTCTGAGCAGGGTTCTAAGGATGGATGGCTGGGTAGCCCACCTCGCATTCCAATTGTCTCCTAGCAAGTAGATATGTTAGAACTGCTGGACTGGGGCAGCAACCGAGGAGGCTGAGTTGAAATGGTCTCTCCTGTGTTTGGGTCCTAATGTGTTTTTGTGTCTATGGAGACCTTGGAATGAAGCGGTGGCACTGGGGCCCTGAAGGGTTCTCCTAAACAAGCTTTGAAAAGCACCAACGTGCAAGTTTCCCATGTCTAGAGGAGGATTGTTCTGATGGGTGAGTCAAGAAACAGCCATATTCTGGTATTGAAATCCAGGCCTCTGAGGAGAGATGCCTGGAA
>NW_026755431.1:0-1216 GCF_022355385.1 Mustela nigripes
AACAAGACAAGTTAGATCTGCTGGTCTCGCGGAGCAACCGAATATGCAGAGATGAATTGGACTTTCCCGTGCATGTGTCCTAATATGATTTTCTGTCTATGGAGACCTTGGAATGATACGGTGCCACTGGTGCCCTGAACGGTTCTCCTAAAAAGAGGCTTTGACACACCACCCACGTGCAAGTTTCCCGTGTGTAGATGACTTTTGTTTTGATGGGTGAGTCAAGAAACAACCATATACTGGTACTGAAATCCAGGCCTCTGAGGAAGATGCCTGGAAACCAAAGCAATGGATCCGATTAGGGCCTAGGGGCCTGTTCATTCCTTTTTACCTCTGGGGATATCAGTCTACAAGTCTGAGTGCAGGTAGGATCTCAGATGGGCTCAGATTGCTCCTGTTTGTCCTGGGAAGCCACCACTATTGGGATGGGCTCAGGGACTTTGGAGGTTTATTCTATTAGTAGGGTTGTGGCCATTGGAATGCACACACAGAATTCCTTTGGAGAAGGCACGTACAGTCCTCAGGTTGGCTCCAGGGGCTGAGCCTGTAGGGTGTGTAGGCCTGGGCTGTTTGGACAGTTGACTGAAAACACAAACTCGGATTATGTTTCGGGTCATAGATATGGCAGGACTGATCTACAGACCATGAGGAGAACTCTTCGGTATATGAAAAAAGGGCGAGTGTGAGGCCCTAGCTCAAGTTTTTATCTCTGGATATCGTGCCATTCATGTTCATGAAATATCCCGGTGACTTCATTGGAAATGGACGAGTCTTACTCTGTGGGTGTTTGGCCCCGTCCAAAGAGTTTGGGGTCATTCTGTGCGATGGAAGAAGTCCATTTTTGTTGTTGTTGTTGTTGTTTTGTTTTGTTTTGTTTTTCAAACCCCACCAAATGAGGGATTCCAGAGTAGAGCCCTGGGGAGGGGCGATTGGACAACCAGAAATCTGGTTTAAATTTGGGGCCTAAGGACATGTCAAGCCATTATGGCATCTGATATTCTAGCCACTGAGAGGACGTACTAGAGGACAGGACTCACGCTGAGGGTCACAATGCGTGTTTATGCCCTCGTCGCACTCAAGAATGGGCGAGGCCTCAGGGTGAATGCTGGTTACCCCTACACTGAACGTTGGACCACATGCCAACCATAAGGTTTCTTGCCATGGGTAAGGAAGAGTTCTGATTTCTGCATCACACTCACCCCTGGTCAGTGATTGG
>NW_026755432.1:0-1215 GCF_022355385.1 Mustela nigripes
GCAATGGTCAGCCTGGCCTCTGTCTTAGCTGGAGCCCACCTCCTATTCTCTGACCTCAGACCACCAGGTGTCACTTTGTGGTCAGCAGCAGAGAGGCCTCTCCGTTACCTAAAGAATGGGTTTGCTTCTGCTGACCTTCCAGAAATAGCCAGTCTGCATACATCACTGTCATTGCCAAGGACGGGGCCCTTCCCTTTCCCGGGGCTGACTGTGGGTGGGCTGGGCCTGGCTGCTCCACCGTGGCGTGTCCCACACGTCCAAGACAAGAATGTTCTGAAGTGCTTCCTTCACTGCCGCATGTCCAAGAGAGCAGGATGTCCCTGAATTCAGCATTCTGAGCATCCCTCCCAAAGGGCCCCAGGGGCACGATAAATAGCCATTTGGGGTTAGGAGTGTTCTGTGGCGCAAGGGATGGCTTCCTGTCCTGCATGGGTCTTTTGGGAGGACGTCCTCTTTATCTACCCCTTTTAAGAGCTTTTACTCTGTGCTGAGCCCTTAGAGAGGCCCCTGGGGCTCAGGGAGCTGGGAGGGTCCCTTAGAGATCCTGGACTGTGGGGAGGGGAGAGGCCTGCATTTGTTAGTAGGAGGCCTGGGATTCCATTCCGGAATACACCAGCCCCCTCCAGGGACAGCCTCCAAGGCTCAGTGGGAGATGGACCTGCAGACAAGGGAAGAGCCCCTCGCCCTTGCCTCGAGAAAGTGAGCGCTCAGAGAGTCTAGGAGAGGAATGCCCAGGAACCAGAGCTCAGCAGGAAGGAGTTCAAACCCGAGGACAACGGGCTAAGGGAGAGGGCATTCTGGGGTCCCCGAGTGGACAGGGAGTGACTGTGCCAGAGGAAGGGTGGTGTGGCGGGTGGGGCTGTAGGCAGGACCACAGGGAGGACCCTGCGTGGGGATTTGAGGTCCTCTGATCTCGGCTGCTGCCCCTTCATTCTGCTCCCCAGAGACTGTGTGTGTCTCTGCAGAGCATCACCTGGGGCTGGCTAGACCCAGGCCCTGCAGCTTCTGTGCAAAGAGGCGTCATCTGAACATGCAGATGCCCTTTCCATGACCAAGAGGAGACACAGAGCTTCCATGTGCAAGACACACAGAGATGGCATTCCTCCCCTCAGTGAACGCTTTAATTGCGGGACTCTCTTCGTGCCTAAACTGCTCTGAGAATTACACCCCAGCATCAACCCTATGTCATTTAAAAAGCCCCATTCCATAATTAAG
>NW_026755433.1:0-339 GCF_022355385.1 Mustela nigripes
ATGGGCGGGTCCTCATGCAAGTTTCCCAGGTTTAGATGAGATTTGTTCTGATGGGTGAGTCAAGAAACAGCCATATGCTGTTATTGAAATCCAAGCCTCTGAGGAGATATGCCTGGAAACCAAAGCAATGATTCCGATAGGTGCCTAGGGCCATGTTCGTGCCTTTTTACCTCTGTAGACATCATTCTACGAGTCTGAGTGCAGGTAGGTGCTCAGATGGGCCCAGATTGCCCCTGTTTGTCCTGGGAAGCCACAAATATTGGGATGGCCTCAGGGACTTTGGATGTTTATATCTTAGTACGGTTGTGGCCATTGGAATGGGCACATACAATTCCCTTG
>NW_026755433.1:439-1215 GCF_022355385.1 Mustela nigripes
TCGAGTGCCGTGTAGGTTCTTTTCTGAAGAACTCTTCAGGATATGAAGAATGAGCGAGTCTGAGTCGCGTGATCAGGCTTTTGTCTCTGGATTTTGTATCAGCGATTGCCGTGGAATGCTGGGGAGGCCTCATGGGCCATGGAAGAATCTTTCTCTCTGAGGATTTGGCCCGATCCCAATTGTTTTTCATCAATCTGTGGGATGGGAGCACTCCTTTCAGGTTTGTTAATTCAGGGGTCCCACCAAAAGAGGAATTGCAAAGCAGAGCCCTGGGGAATAGTGTTGGGACAACCCGAACTATGGTTAAAAATTGGGGCTTAAGGGCATGGCAAGCCCAATATGCTGTCTCTCCATCCAGCCACTGAGAGGCCTTACCTGAGGACTGGGCTCAGGCTGAGGGTCACAGTGTGTGTTTTTGACCAATGTGGCCCGCAAGCATGGGCGGGTCCTCATGCAAGTTTCCCAGGTTTAGATGAGATTTGTTCTGATGGGTGAGTCAAGAAACAGCCATATGCTGTTATTGAAATCCAAGCCTCTGAGGAGATATGCCTGGAAACCAAAGCAATGATTCCGATAGGTGCCTAGGGCCATGTTCGTGCCTTTTTACCTCTGTAGACATCATTCTACGAGTCTGAGTGCAGGTAGGTGCTCAGATGGGCCCAGATTGCCCCTGTTTGTCCTGGGAAGCCACAAATATTGGGATGGCCTCAGGGACTTTGGATGTTTATATCTTAGTACGGTTGTGGCCATTGGAATGGGCACATACAATTCCCTTG
>NW_026755434.1:0-1215 GCF_022355385.1 Mustela nigripes
GGTACTTTTGTAGGAAATCCATTGACTATAAATGTGAGTGTTTATTAGTTGACTTTCAATTATATTCCATCAACCTGTATGTCTGTCTTAATGACAGTACTACACTGTCTTGATTATCTTTGTAGTAAGTTATGAAATCAGGAAGTATAGGTCTTCCATCCTTTCTTTTTTAGAATTACTTTGGGATTCTTTGCATTTCTATATAACTTTTACAATTAACTTTCCGATTTCCACAAAAAAGGGAGAAGAGAATTTGATAGGGATTGTGTGGGATCTGTAGACCAATTAGGGGGGACTGTCCATCTTAATTATGTTTAGTCTTCTCATCCGTGAACCTGGAATTTTTTTTATTTGTTTAAGTCTTGTTTAATTTCTTTTAGCAGTGTTTTATAGTTTTCATTGTAAAACTCTTACGCTCATTTCGTTCAGTTTATGCCTAAGTATTTTACTTTTTGATCTTATTGTGAATGTGATAATTTTTTAAATTTCATTTTTGTATTGTTCATTGCTAGTGTATAGAAGTACAGCTGATTTTTAGATATTGATTTTGTGAATTTCCTTCATTAGTTAACTCCTTCATTAATTCTAGCTTTTTTTTTTTTAGTGGATTTCTTCAGATTTTCTGTATACAAGATCATGTCATTTGTGGATAAGAGAGTTTATTTCTTCCTTTCCAATCTGGATGCCTTTTATACCTTTGTTGCCTATGTATCCTGGCTAGAATAGTCAGTACGTTGTTGAATAGGGTTGGTGAGCATTCATATCCTTGCCTTCCTCCCAATCTTAGGGGGAAAACTCTTGGTCTTTCACTGTTAAATACTCTAGCTGTAGGTTTCACAGATGCTTTTTAGCATATTGAGGAAGTAACTTCTTATTGCTAGTTTGTTGAAGATTTTTCTTCACGAATGCGTAGATGTTATCTGTATCCAGTTTCATGAATAAGAAAACTGTTTCAGGGGTATAGGTCTGTGACTCATTGATCTTGTGCAACACCCAGTGCTCCCCACACCATGGACCCTCCCCCTCCAGCAACCCTCAGTTTGTTTCCCAAGATTAAGAGTCTCTTATGGTTTGTCTCCCTCTCTGGTTTTGTCTTGTTTCGCTTTTTCCCTCCCTTCCCCTATGATCCTCTGCCTTGTTTCTTAAATTCGACACATCAGTGAGATCGTATGATAATTGTCCAAAGACCAAGCTCTCAATCACTGTGCTAGCTCT
>NW_026755435.1:0-1215 GCF_022355385.1 Mustela nigripes
ACAGCATGGGAGGTGAGGGGTGGAAGGAAAGGGATAAGAAGAGAGAATCTTAAGCAACCTCCTTGTCCAGCACAGAGCCTATAGGGGCTTCATCTCATCGCCCTGAGATAACAACCTGAGCTGAAATCAAGAGTCAGATGCTTATCTAATTGAGTCACCCAAGTGCACCATTTTTTTTTCCTGTATCTTTATTTTCATCTCTTTCTGTAACTGAGTTTCCCTTCAAAATCAGGACTTCCTTGCATACACAACCTAAATAATTATTTTGGGATTTGATCACGTGGAAGAGGAGAGAATGAGAAGTGCTAAGTGGTCCGGGAGAAACATATATGAGTTCAGACTGAGTAGATTATGATTGTAGACAACAGAGCATCAATCCTAATGCACAGAATACATCTCAGAATTATTTTCCTGAAACAAGGAAGAATCTGTTTAACCCACTGGCTTCTGCATCCTATCCACAGTGGTTAAAATTCATCCCAGAAGTAAATAATATCCCTGACTTTACTATTACTGAGCATGAGAGAGGAGCTGAGTGGGCTTGGTCAGTGTCCCACCTAATGAAAGGCAGAGCAGATTCAGGCAAAAAAAATTATTAGTTCTTGCCAAATTATATTTAATGGGATTCTATTTTTCATTTATGAATTCATTTTACATTTTATATTTTATCGATTTTTCTAAGCTTTGGCCAATATTCACTGCATTTTTGAATAGCTTTTATCTATTACTGTAAATCATTTTTCTGCTATATTTGTTTAGTCATGGTTATCCATTTCTTCTTCCAAGATTTTCAGATATGTGATATCATTTTCCAAATAAATTATTTAAAATGTTTATTTTTTATACTAAACTTCTATGAAAAACATTGATATATGTATTATGGCATATTGTTCCCCTTTTAACTTATTTTTTAAAATGTGAATGTGCCTTGGCAAATTCATATTGTTTCTTTTTATGTTTATGTAGATTCTTCATAATTTTCCCAAGTTCATTGGCTTATGGTTTATATTTTTTTAATAATTCTCCTACTGCCAATTAATAATTTTTTTTCCATTACATTGTCTAAGTTGCTATTGCCATTATAAGTAAAAAGCACCTGGAAATCTATATCCCTGTCCATTTTCCTCAAATCACTCATTATTTTCAGGATCCAGTTGGATTTTCTTATGGGTTCCAGGTGGACAAGCTTTTGAACTGGTGCTAATTATTTTTTCT
>NW_026755436.1:0-1215 GCF_022355385.1 Mustela nigripes
GTCTGATAGCCATTTGTATGTCTTCATTGGAGAAGTGTCTGTTCATATCTTCTGCCCATTTTTTGATATGATTGTCTGTTTTGTATGTGTTGAGTTTGAGGAGTTCTTTATAGATCCTGGATATCAACCTTTTGTCTGTACTTTCATTTGCAAATATCTCCTCCCATTCCGTGGGTTGCCTCTTTGTTTTCTTGACTGTTTCCTTTGCTGTACAGAAGCTTTTGATTTTGATGAAGTCCCAAAAGTTCATTTTCGCTTTTGTTTCCTTTACCTTTGGAGACATATCTTGAAAGAAGTTGCTGTGGCTAATCTCGAAGAGATTACTGCCTATGAATTCTGATGGATTCCTGTCTCACATTGAGGTCTTTTATCCATAAAAACAGACACATAGACCAGTGGAACAGAGTAGAGAGCCCCGATATGGACCCTCAACTCTATGGTCAAATAATCTTCAACAAAACAGGAAAAAATATACAGTGGAAAAAAGACAGTCTCTTCAATAAATGGTGCTGGGAAAACTGGGCCATTATATGTAGAATGAAACTCGACCATTCTCTTACACCGTACACAAAGATAAACTCAAAATGGATATTTCTTTTTTTTTAAGATTTTATTTATTTATTTGACAGAGAGAGGGAGATCACAAGTAGGCAGAGAGCCAGGTGGGGGCAGGGGGAGACAGGCTCCCCGCTAAGCAGAGAGCCTGATGTGGGGCTTGATCCCAAGACCCTGAGCTCATGACCTGAGCTGAAGGCAGAGGCTTAACCTACTGAACCACCCAGGCACCACCATCAATCTATTTCTTTTTCCTTTATTTTGATGTGTCTAGCTCTGTAGTAATACCACACTGTCTTAATTAGTGTAACAGTATAACATATCTTGAAAATTGATAAGAAGAGTTCTCCTACCTGTCTGGGTTTTTTTGAAGCTTTACACTTCCGTAGAAGTTGAGATTGTGATAAAGATGGCAATAAGTTTATAAATCAATTTGTAAAATGAGACAATTAATTTCCATCTAAAGCGTAACTCTTCTCAGGAATTATTGCATGGAAAAAAATTGCTATTTCATCTTATACTTTAAAGACTCTCCATCAGAAGGGGAGGAGTCAAGATGGCGGAGAAGTAGCAAGCTGAGACTGCTTCAGCTAGCCGGAGATCAGCTAGATAGCTTATCTAAAGATTGCAAACACCTGAAAATCCATCGGCAGATCGAAG
>NW_026755437.1:0-1215 GCF_022355385.1 Mustela nigripes
TAACCTCTGTGACCTCTTTCCCTGCTACTCTTCAGTCACTCACAGTGGCCTCCTTGCTATTCCTCAGATATGCCAGGCATGATCCAACCTTATGGCCTTCAAGTTAGCCAATTCCTTTGTCTGGAGTGACCTTATTGCTGATAGTTCTGGGCAAATTCATCACCTTTCCATACCTTTGTTCAATTGTCAGCTTCATTGTAACTACCCTGATCTTCCTATTAAAAATATTAACTCCCCATCCCCTGCCTAGCAACCTTGATTTTTCTCACCCTGATCGAATTTTTCTTTTTCCCCATTGTACTCATCATTTTTTAAAGCACTATGCAAATTTTTTTTAAGGTTTATAGCTTTTAATTGTCTCACCCATTAAAATAAAAGTTCTACAAAGCCAAGTATTTCATTTACCAGTGTAGTCTGAAGTAATATCTGCCATATAATACGTTCAATAGACAATTGGTAAATTTCAGAATAAATTAATGTTGAGAGTATACTGAATTTCATAAGTCATTTCAATAATTTTTTCCAAAAAATAAACTATGTAAAACATACCTTAAATTTACTTTCAAAATATTTTATAGCATATAATGGACAATATACATAAGCCTTAAAGAAATAATCATATAAATAACCATTTCAGACCTACGTAAAAACTGCATAATACCACACTCCTAGAACCTCTCTGAAGGCTCTAAAATAACCCTTCAAAGGAAATACATTTTTAAAAATAACAGATTTTTTGCCAAATAATTTAATAAAATAAAAGTTTCATTCATCTGTATAGATCATATTAAATGTTTTTAATAAGCATGAAATTATAACTATGAAGTGTGCTAAAATGAAACCACCTGGTAAGGGTGAGAGAACAAAAATAAACATCATTTTTTTCCAAATAAGAGGAATTTATTACCTTTGAATCAAAGCATGTGGATTTGTTCAAACTGTCAATAAATGAATATGGAGACACAAACCATAGAAAGTCATATTTTAGATTTCTAAAAGACTTCGAAGTGAAGAGTATACATTCACTTCTCACTTATTGCTCCTACATATTCATGAATTTGGAGAAAAAATAGGCCCTGTGTGTCTTAGCAAGTAATGGGATATATTTTGATATTTACATGCTTACACGTATTATGTGTTATAGTCTTCTGTTTTACATGCTGTAAACCGGTTAACCCCTTTTCTGCAGAGATCTGAAAATGTGAAACAGTGCCT
>NW_026755438.1:0-1215 GCF_022355385.1 Mustela nigripes
TGTGTGTGCCCATTCCAATGGCCACAACCCTACTAAGAGGATAAACCTCCAAAGTCCCTAGTCCATCCCAATATTTGTGGCTTCCCAGCACAAACAGGGGCAATCTGGGCCCATCTGAGCACCTACCTGCACTCAGACTCGTACACTGATGACCCCAGAGGTAAAAAGGAACGAACAGGCCCCTAGGCAACTATCGCATCCATTGGTTTGTTTTCCAGGCATCTCTCCTCAGAGACCTGGATTTCAATAACAGCATATGCCTGTTTCTTGACTCACCCATCAGAACAAATCTCATCTACACATGGGAAACTTGCACGATGGAGCTGAGTGAAAGCCTCTCTTTAGGAGAACCCTTCAGGGCCCCAGTGCCACCGCTTCATTCCAAGATCTCCAGACACAAAATCATATTAGGACACATCCACGGGCGAGTCCATTTCAACTCATTCTCCTCGGTCGCCCCCCAGATCCATCAGATCTAACCTGTTTTCTTGCTTGGAGACCATTGGAATGTAAGGTGGGCTACCCAGTCATCCATCCTTAGAAACCTGCTCGGAATCATTGTCCTGGAGCCAACCAACAGGACTCAATTGTCCTGCAGAAGAATCTTTGCAGTTGGGAGCTTCTCACAACTCCGATCGTGTGAAAACCCCCATGGCCTCGTGATCCACCCCCCCTTAAAGAAGGGGCCATCAGGGACAGAATGTCCAACCTGAGCGATCATCTGTTATTTGCCCTGACTTCAGATGCACGAGATCTCGATTGAGGTCTGTAGATTGTGCCTGTCATATCCTCACCCAGAATTCTAGGACTAGCTTGGGTTCTCAGACTTCTGTCCTCAGACTACTGGCCCTCAAGCCCTCCAGTTTGGCAATCCAGACTACAATGCAACACTCTGCCTGCCCTCCAGAAGAAAAACATTGCCCTCTGGTGCTACACAGAAACCCCAAATGAGGATCAACCTGCAGGCCATTCGGCTGTACCCCACATATATAGGCTGACCTGGGCACTAATACCCTTTCTGACACAACCTGGTCCTGGACCTCCTGGCCCCACACAGACAGCTGGCTGCACAATGAGCACATCGGACCCGCCATGGCTTTAGGTCGTCATCTCTTTTCAACCTCGGTCTTCAGGCCTGAGAACCTAGACCTTATCTCCAATCACGGCCCAGGTTTGAAAATGATGCAGAAATCAGAACTCTTTCCCCATGGCAAG
>NW_026755439.1:0-1215 GCF_022355385.1 Mustela nigripes
CAGGTCTGTAGATTGTGCCTGCCATATCCTCACCCAGAAACCTAGGTTTAGCTTGGCTTCTCCGACTTCCATCCTGAGACTACTGGCCCACAAGCCCCCAGTTTGGCAATCCAGAACTACAATGCAGCACTCTGCCTGCCCTCCAGAAGAAAAACAATGCCCTCTGGGGCTACCCAGAAAGCCCAAATGAGGATCAACCTGCACGGCATTTGGCGGTACCCCAAATATATAGGCTGACCTGGGCACTAAAGCCCTTTCTGGCACACCCTGAGCCTGTACCTCCAGGCCCCACCCAGACAGCTGGCTGCACACTGAGCACATCGGACCCGTCATGGCCTTAGTTCATCATCTCTTCTCAACCTCGGTTTTCAGGCCTACACACCCTACAGGCTCAGGCCCCTGGAGCCAAACATGAAAACTGGGCTTGCCCTCTCCAAGGGAATTGTTTGTGCCCATTCCAATGGCCACAACCCTACTAATAGTATAAACCTCCAAAGTCCCTGAGGCCATCCCAATATTTGTGGCTTCGAGGACAACCAGGGGCAATCTGGGCCCATCTGAGCACCTACCGAAACTCAGACCCATAGACTGATGTCCCAAGAGGTAAAAAGAAAGGAACAGGCATATAGGAACCTATCGTATCTATTGCTTTGGTTTCCAGGCATCTCTCCTTAGAGATCCTTAGAACCCTTAGAACCCTGCTCTTGCGTCGTTCCTTATGGGACATCCTTGAGCCATCCAACAGGTGTCGACTGTCCCACAGGAGTCCTTGTTTATGGACCAACTCACAACTCATATCATGGAAAGCTTTCAAGGTCACATGATGCCCCCAATCTTCATGAAGTCGGATCATGGAAAGAAACTCCAACCTGAGCCAACGGCTGATCTTCGCCTTGACTCCAGATGCACGAGACCTTGATTAAGCTCTTCAGAGTGCACCTGCTGTGCCCTCACCCCAATACGACTTCCGTCCTCACTCTCCTGGACCACACGCCCTCCATTTTGGGATTTCCGCTGACACAGTGCTGCACTCTGCCTGCCCTCTAGAAGAAAAACGTTGCCCTATGGGTCTACCCAGAAACCTCAAATGAGGATAAACCTGCATGCCACTCAACTGTACACCAATTATATAGCCTAGCCTGTGCACTAATGCCCTGTCTGACACAACCTGAGGCCTGAATTCCCAACCGACACCCAGACAGCTTGCCGTACACT
>NW_026755440.1:0-1215 GCF_022355385.1 Mustela nigripes
AGGGTCCTGTCTGGTTCAACCTTCTTCTCTGGGGACATCCTTCTAGGATATGAGTGTAGTTAGATGCTCAGCTGTTGTCAGACTGCCCTTTTTTGTCCCGGGCGACCTATACTATTGGGATAGCCTCAGGGACTTTGGAGGGTTCTCCTAATTTGTACGATTTTGGACAATGGAATGGGCAGAATTCCCATGGATTGGGTAGGCACAGTCCTAATGTGTGGCTCCAGGGTCCCCAGCCTGGAGGGTATGTGGCCCAGGAATTTGAGCACAGAAGTCTGAAAACACAAACTCAGCTTATGTTTGGGGAAGTAGGTATGGCAGGCCTGATCTACAAACCATGAGAAGACATCTTCAGGATATGAAGATAGTGCGTGTCTGAGGCGCTTGCTTAGGCTTTTGTCTCTGGATTTTGTATCAGCGATGGCCGTGGAATGTTGGGGAGGCCTCATGGGCCATGGACGAATCGTGCTCTCTGTGGATTCGGCCCGATCCCAATTGTTTTTCGTCAATCTGTTGGATGGTGGACTCCTTTCAGGGTTGTTACATCAGGTGTCCCACCAAGAGAGGAGTTCCAAAGCAGAGCCATGGGGAAGAGTGAAGGGACAACACGAACTATGGTTAAAAATTGGGACCTGGGGGCATGGCAAGCCCAATATGCTGTCTCTTCATCCAGCCACTGAGAGGCCTTAGCTGAGGACTCGGCAAAGGCTGAGGGTCACAATGTGTGTTTGCTACCTATCTCGACCATGAGCAATGGCGGGTTCTCAAGGGACACTCTTGTTTCCATTACACTGAACGTTGGACAACAATCCAACCACAAGATTTCCTGCCATCGGGAAGGAGTTCTGATTTCTGCATCATTTTCAAACCTGGGCAGTGTTTGGAGATAAGGTCTAGGTTCTGAAGCCTGAAAACTGAGGTTGGGAAGGGATAACGACCTAAGGCCATTGGGGGTCTTAAGTTCTCAGTTTTTAGCCAGCTGTCTGGGTGGGCCCAGGAGGTCCAGGCTCAGGCTGTGTCAGAAAGGGGATTATTGCCCAGGTCATCCTATATATTTTGGGTATAGCCAAGTGTCGTGCAGGTTGATCGTCACTTGGGGTTTCTAGGTAGCCCCAGAGGGCAATGTATTTCTTCTGCAGGGCAGGTAGAGTGCTGCATTGTAGTTCTGGATTGCCAAACTGGAGGGCTCACAAGCCCTCCAGTTTGGCAATCCAG
>NW_026755441.1:0-1215 GCF_022355385.1 Mustela nigripes
CACACTGAGCACATCGGACCCGCCATGATCTTAGGTCGTCATCTCTTCTCAACCTCGGTTTTCAGGATTCAGAACCTGGACCTTAGCCCAAATCAAGGCCCGGGTTTGAAAATGATGCAGAAATAAGAACTCTTTCTCCATGGCAAGAAACCTTGTGATTGGCATGTTTTCCAAGGTTCATTGTACTTGAAACCAGTGTGGCCCATGAGGCCCCGCCCATTTTGCGAGCCGCATTGGTCACAAACACACATTGTGACCCTCAGCATGAGCCCAGTCCTCAGGTAAGGCCTCTCAGAGGCTGGATGGAGAGACAGCATATTGGGCTTGCCATGCCCCTAGGCCCCAATTTTTAACCGTAGTTCGGGTTGTCCCTTCACTTCCCCTGGGCTCTGATTTGGAATTCCTCTTTTGGTGGGACACCTGAGGTAACAAACCTGAAAGAGGTCCTCCCATCCAGCAGATTGACGAAAAACAATTGGGATCAGGCCTAATCCACAGAGAGCAAGATTCGTCCATGGCCCATGAGGCCTCCCCAACATTCCACGGCAATCGCTGATAGAAAATCCAGAGACAAAAGCCTGAGCACGCGCCTCAGACTCGCTCATTTTCACATCCTGAAGAGTTCTACAGAAAAGAACCTACACGGCACTCTAAGGCACCCAAAATATATAGTCTAACCTGGGCACTAATGCACTGTCTGACAACCTGAGCCCGGACCTCGTGACCAACACTCAGACAGCTGAACGCACACTGAGCACCTCAGACCTGCCAAGGCCTTAGGTCATCATCTCTTCCCTACCTCAGTTTTCAGGCTTCAGAACCTAGACCTTATCTCCTATCACTGCCCTGGGGTGACTCTGATGCAGAAATCAGAACTCTTTCTTACCCATGGCAAGAAACCTTGTGGTTGGCATGTTGTCCAACGTTCAGTGTAGGAGAAACCAGCATTCACCCTGAGGCCCCGCCCATTCCTGAGTGCGACGAGGGCATAAACACGCATTGTGAACCTCAGCGTGAGTCCTGTCCTCTAGGACGGCCTCTCAGTGGCTGGACCATTAGATGTCATAATGGGCTTGACATGTCCCTATGCCCCAATTTTTAACCAGATTTCTGGTTGTCCAGTCGCCCCTCCCCAGGGCTCTACGCTGGAATCCCTCATTTGGTGGGGCACCGGAGGTTGAAAAACAAAACAAAACAAATCAACAACAACAGAAC
>NW_026755442.1:0-1215 GCF_022355385.1 Mustela nigripes
TGGGTATGAACCCAGCCTCATATCCCACTACTGGGGTAACAGTGAACAAGGGGCTTACCCTCTGTGTACCCCAGGGTCTTCTTTGGTAAAATAGAGATAAAAGTACCATTCTTTTTTTTTTTTTTAAGATTTTATTTATTTAACAGATCACAAGTAGGCAGAGAGGCAGGCAGAGGTGGGGTGGGAAGCAGACTCCCTGCTGAGCAGAAAGCCCGATGCGGGACTCGATTCCAGGACCCTGAGATCATGACCTGAGCTGAAGGCAGAGGCTTAACCCTCTGAGCCACCCAGGCACCCCCTAAAAGTACCATTCTCATGGGATATATATAAAGGGTTTGGAATAGTTCCCTGGCACTTGGATCACCCTCAATTAAAAAAAAGATGTTTTGGGGGCACTACGGTGGCCCAGTGCTTAAGCATCTGCTTCCAGCTCAGGTCATGATCCCTGGGTCCTGGAATGAGCGCCACATCTGGGGGGGAGGGACCCTGCTCAGCGGGGAGTACGCTTCTCCCTCTCCCAGGAAAGCATAAGCTTTAAAGTAAAAATTACCACTTTTCTTTCCAGATCTAGATATTAAAATATGTTTTCATAGCTGAAAATGGAAAACAGGCAAAAATGCCTCAACTCAAAATTACAGGGTCAAGTGGATTTTCAAATGCAAAATTCTATGAATAGTTAACCAATTTCCTTTATTTTCTTCTGCATCTGTATCAGATTTATTTGTGAATTTATATTTCTTATATTTTAGTAGAATAGGGGTTTAGTTGTAATGTCCTTTAAATTGTGACCTCTCAGGCTGGCAGTTCATGAGCCATATTTCATAGCATTTGACATATACATTTGTAGGATTTCTCTGTACCTTTGAATTTGGGCTTTCTGAAAAATTCTCCATGCAGGTTTTCTGGCACTCCCATTGCTGTGCAGTAGGGCAGAACTTAAGAGCTGGATAAAGATCCCTTCAGGGGGCATCTCCTGAATAGTTCCAGTGTCATTTTAGGGGTTCTTTCATTCACCACAACTATTTTCTTTTCTTGATCAGTCATTCCAGAAACAGTTGTTTTCCCTCTTAGATGAAATCTCCACACTTTCCATGATCTCTAAGACCCTCTGTGATCTGGCTCCTACCTGTTTGCTCACAATGATTCTAGACACCGGGAATGGAGAGGGAATAAGGTAGACTCTCAAGCAGATTATATTCTGGTGGGTGTTGACAA
>NW_026755443.1:0-1215 GCF_022355385.1 Mustela nigripes
AAACCGGCTACAGAGACAGAGCTGACAGTAAGCTCACAGCTCGGTGTCAACTTGAACCAGCCACAGGCTCAGTGAGCTCAGAGCGTGGCCAGAAGTCAGGCAGACAGGAGTAACTGGGCGCTGTTCTCTGAGGGCGCACTGAGGAGTGGGGCCCTGGGCTCTCGGCTCCTCCGGGCCGGAGACCAGGAGGCCGCCATTTGTATTCCCGTCCTCCAGAACTCTATGGAAAGCGCTCAGGGAACAAAATCTCCTGAAAACAAACCAGAGCGGATTACTCAGCCCTGCCCCTGGTAAGGGCGGTGCAATTCTGCCTGGGGCAAAGACACTTGAGAATCACTACAACAGGCCCCTCCCCCAGAAGATCAACAAGAAATCCAGCCCAGACCAAGTTCACCTACCAAGGAGTGCGGTTTCAATACCAAGGAGAGCAGCAGAAATCCAGAGGAGGAGAAAGCAAAGCACGGAACTCATGGCTTTCTCCCTGAGATTTTTTTTTAGTCTTGCAGTTAATTTAATTTTTTTATATTTCATTTTTTTTCTCGCCTTCTGGTAAAATTTTTTTTAACTTTTACCCTTTTCTTTTTTAACGTTTTTTAACTAGTTTATATATATATATATTTATATTTATATTTTTCTTTATTCATTTTCGTTTTTTTAATTCTTTTCTTTTATTTTCCTTCTTCCTTTTTGAACCTCTTTTTATCCCCTTTCTCCCCCCTCACGATTTGGGATCTCTTCTGATTTGGTTAAAGCATATTTTCCTGGGGTTGTTGCCACCCTTTTAGTATTTTACTTGCACCTTCATATACTCTTATCTGGACAAAATGACAAGACGGAAAAATTCAACACAAAAAAAAGAACAAGAGGCAGTACCGAAGGCTAGGGACATAATCAATACAGACATTGGTAATATGTCAGATCTAGAGTTCAGAATGACAATTCTCAAGGTTCTAGCCAGGCTCGAAAAAGGCATGGAAGATATTAGAGAAACCTCTCGGGAGATATAAAAGCCCTTTCTGGAGAAATAAAAGAACTAAAATCTAACCAAGGTGAAATCAAAAAAGCTATTAATGAGGTGCAATCAAAAATGGAGGCTCTCACTGCTAGGATAAATGAGGCAGAAGAAAGAATTAGTGATATAGAAGACCAAATGACAGAGAATAAAGAAGCTGAGCAAAAGAGGGACAAACAGCTACTGGACCACGAGGGGAGAAT
>NW_026755444.1:0-1215 GCF_022355385.1 Mustela nigripes
TGCCTCTCTGTCTACTTGTGATCTTTCTCTCTCTCTCTGTCAAATAAATTTTTTTTTAAGATTTTATTTATTGGTCAGAGAGAGTGAGCGAAAGCGAGCACAGGCAGACAGAGTGGAAGGCAGAGTCAGACGGAGAAGCAGGCTCCCTGCGGAGCAAGGAGCCCGATATGGGACTTGATCCCAGGACGCTGGGATCATGACCTGAGCCGAAGGCAGCTGCTTAACCAACTGAGCCACCCAGGCGTCCCATAAATAAATATTTTAAAATGAAAAATTATTTCCCTCTTCCCTCATCATATCTAACAAGGGAAATTTAAACCAATCATTCTCAAACTCAACTCTGCATAAAAATCATTTGAGAAATGTATAAATGCAAGTTCCCAGGCCATAGCCTAGAATTCTGGTTTGTAGTTCTAGAAAAAGGTCCAGGACAGTTTGCATTTTTAACCGTCACCCTATATTATCCTGATACAACTGGTCAGAGATGTACACCACAAGATACACTGCCTTAAACCCAATATAAAAGCTAGCACTAGCATTTTTTTAAGTGTATACCTTAAAAGATTATTTCACTTTTCATGCAGCCTCCTCCTCTAGCAACAGTTATTACTTGCCCTCAGATGATATATATCAGTAATGACATCATTAAGAATGACAGTGAAAACTTGGAAAGACAGAAAAACACTTCAGATCAACTACAGGGAACTATTACAAAACTATCTTAAAACCTCTCCCCTTTGGTTAAACTTCCCTACTGAACAGATGTAAGTGAGTAAATAGAGCAATTTCTAATTTCCTGAGAAAAAGACAAAAATATTGTCTTGAAGACAGAAATTTAGATGCAAAACAAAAAAAAAAAGTTCAGTAAGCAAAACTAGAGTTTTGCTGAAAACACTTAACATACCAAGAATACAGAAGTTGGCCGAGCAAATGTACACTGGACACTAACAGTTTTAGCCCACTACATTGTTTATTTAAGGATCTACACAGTGAGACTTTATAAGTTATGCAAATTAAATTTATAGCCAAACAACGTGAACCTTATAAGAAATTATAAGGCAGTGCACTTCATATTTTGATATATATTTTGGTTTAATATAAGAAATTAAGAAACATAAAATAATAGCCAGAACTAACCCCACCCCTCCAATATCGATCATATGGTGTTCCTACACTGGTTGTGTTTTGAAAATGAGGAGACAAAAGGTGACTAGC
>NW_026755445.1:0-1215 GCF_022355385.1 Mustela nigripes
GAGATGGAGGGACGTCTTCATCTTCCAGAGCTACTATTAGGGAAAAATGTGGAGACAATACTGACAGGAGTCCCTACTTCATCAGGAGAGCCAAAAACACCTTGCCCCTCCATAATCCCAAATGAAAATAAACATCTCGGGGCGCCTGGGTGGGTTAAGCTTCTGCCTTTGGCTCGGGTCATCTCAGGCTCTTGGGGTCAAGCCCCACGTCGGGCTCTTTGCTCAGCGGGGAGCCCACTTCCCTCCTTCTCTCTCTGTCTGCCTCTCTGCCTACTTGTGATCTCTGTCTGTCAAATAAATAAAATAAATTAAATCTTTAAAAAAGAAAAAAAAGAAAAGAAAAGAAACATCTCATTTTACTAGTGTGCAGCAGTGACTATGCAGGAGAAATTATTATATTATTATTAGATGATATTATTATTATTATTATTGTACTATATTGTTAACCTTTTGAATTTGGACACCTAAAATTTTTAATAAAATATGAAGACCTTTTTTTTTAAGATTTTATTTATTTGAAAGACAGAGATCACAAATAGGCAGAGAGGCAGGCAGAGAGAGGGGGAAGCAGGCTCCCCACTGAACAGAGAACCCGATGCGGGGCTTGATCCCAGGACCTTGGGATCATGACCTGGGCTGAAGGCAAGAGGCTTTAGCCCACTGAGCCACCCAGGCGCCCCATGAAGGCTTTTTTTAAAGAACAAAAACTTCAGACTATATCTTTATCCTAGGAGTTCCCACTACAACTGGCTTCTGTCTTGGCCAACATTTAGCCATTCAGATAAAGTCCATATTTAGTGCTTCGTGTGTATGCATGTGTAAAATAAGAGGACAGTCATAAATCTTTAAGATTGTGTATAATAACCGTGAAATAAGGATTCTTGATACACAAGGTCTCATTCTGGGGAAAACAGCTGGTGAACAGTATGCAGTTTTCAAATGATGGAGGGGAAATACGCATTCGGTTATGAGAAAGGGAAGGAGAACAAGACCAAATATTAATAAAAGGGAAAAAAGCTTTTTCTGCCATCTTTTCGTGCTGCAGTAACAGTGTGAACAAATGTCCCACAGATGCCCTGAAGAACATTAACACTGCTGAAAGGGGAGGCGAAGGCCAGGTTCTTAGGAGGCACCAAAGTCATCGTCCCATTTCCTCACTGTGATGACAAAGCATGAGTACATTGGCAAATTTGAAATTATTGATGACCACAGAGC
>NW_026755446.1:0-1215 GCF_022355385.1 Mustela nigripes
CACACTGAGCACATCAGAACCGCCATGGCCTTAGGTCATCATCTCTTACCTACCTCAGTTTTCAGTCTTCAGAACCTAGACCTTATCTCCAATCACTGCCCAGGGGTGACTATGTTGCAGAAATCAGAACTCTTCCTTACCCAAGGCAAGAAACCATGTGGTTGGCATGTTGTCCAACGTTGAGTGTAGGACAGAAACCAGCTTTCACCCTGACGCCCCGCCCATTATGAGTGCGACGAGGGCATAAACACGCATTGTGACCCTCAGTGTGAGTCCTGTCCCCTAGTACGTCCTCTCAGTGGCTGGACCATTAGATGTCATAATGGGCTTGACATGTCCCTAGGCCCCAAATTTTAACCAGATTTCTGGTTGTCCAGTCGCCCCTCCCAGGGCTCTACTCTGGAATTCCTCATTTGCTGGGACACCTCAGGTTGAAAAACAAAACAAAACAAATCAATAACAAAAGAACAACAGACTTCTTCCATCCCACAGAATGACCCCAAACTCTTTGTACGGGGCCAAACCCCCAGAGAGTAAGAAAAGGTCCATTTCCCATGAAGTCACCCGGAAATTTCACGACCATGAGTGACACGATAACCAGAGATAAAAACTTGAGCAAGAGCCTCACACTTGCCCTATTTTCATATCCCGAAGAGTTCTCCTCATGGTCTGTAGATCAGTCCTGTCATACCTATGACCCGAAACATAAGCCGATTTTGTGTTTTCAAACAACTGTCCAAACAGCCCTGGCCTACACACCCTACAGGCTCAGGCCCCTGGAGCCAAACCTGACGACTGTGCTTGCCCTCTCCAAGGGAATTGTGTGTGCCCATTCCAATGGCCACAATCCAACTAAGAGAATAAACCTACAAATTCCCTGAGGCCATCCCAATATTTGTGGCTTCCCAGGACAAACTGGGGCAATCTGGGCCCATCGGAGCACCTACAGGCACTCAGACCCGTAGACTGATGTCCCCAGAGGTAAAAAGGAACGAACAGGCCCCTAGGCACATATCCATCCATTGCTTTGGTTTCCAGGCATCTCTCCTCAGAGGAATGGATTTCAATAACATTATATGGCTGTTTCTTGAATCACCCATCAGAACAAATCTCATCTACACATGGGAAACTTGTACGATGGAGCTGTGTGAAAGCCTCTCTTTAGGAGAACCCTTCAGGGCCCCCAGTGCCACCGCTTCATTCCAAGGTCTCCAT
>NW_026755447.1:0-1214 GCF_022355385.1 Mustela nigripes
CAGATGAGATTTGTTCTGATGGGTGAGTCAAGAAACAGCCATATGCTGTTATTGAAATCCAGGCCTCTGAGGAGAGATGCCTGGAAACCAAAGCAATGGATCCGATAGGTGCCTAGCGGCCTGTTCGTTCCTTTATACCTCAGGGGGCATCAGTCTAAGGGTCTGAGTGCAGGTAGGTGCTCAGATGGGCCCAGATTGCCCCTGTTTGTCCTGGGAAGCCACAAATATTGGGATGGCCTCAGGAACTTGGGAGGTTTATCCTCTTTGTAGGGTTTTTGCCATTGAAATGGGCACATACAATTCCTTTGGATAGGGCAAGCACAGTCATCAGATTTGGCTCCAGGGGCCTGAGCCTGTAGGGTGTGTAGGCCAGGGCTTTGGACAGTTGTCTGAAAACATATACTCGGCTTTTGTTTCGGGTCATAGTTATGGCAGGACTGATCTACAGACCATGAGGCGAACTCTTCGGGATATGAAAAAAGGGCGAGTGTGAGGCTCTTGCTCAAGTTTTTGTCTCTGAATATCGTGTCACCCATGGTCGTGAAATTTCCGGGTGACTTAATGCGAAATGGAAGAGTCTTACTCTCTGGGGGTTTGGCCCCGTCCAAAGAGTTTGGGGTCATTCTGTGGGATGGAAAAAGTCCGTTGTTCCGTTGTTGTTGATTTGTTTTGTTTTGTTTTTCAACCTCAGGTGTCCCACCCAATGAGGGATTCCAGAGTAGAGCCCTGGGGAGGAGCGACTGGACAACCAGAAATCTGGTTTAAAATTGGGGCCTAGGGACATGTCAAGCCCATTATGCCATCTAATGGTCCAGCCACTGAGAGGACGTACTAGAGGACAGGACTCACACTGAAGGTCACAATGCGTGTTTATGCCCTCGTCGCACTCAAGAATGGGCGGGGCTTCAGGGTGAATGCTGGTTTCTCCTACACTGAACGTTGGACAACATGCCAACCACAAGGTTTCTTGCCATGGGTAAGGAATAGTTCTGATATCTGCATCACATTCAACCCTGGGCAGTAATTGGAGATAAGTACTAGGTTCTGAAGCCTGAAAACTGAGGTAGGGAAGAGATGAAGACCTAAGGCCATGGAGGGTCTGATGTGCTCAATGTGCGGTTAGCTGTCGGGGTTTTGTTCACGAGGCCCGGGCTCAGGTTGTCAGAGAGTGCATTAGTGCCCAGGTTAGACTATATATTTTGGGTGCCTTCGAG
>NW_026755448.1:0-1214 GCF_022355385.1 Mustela nigripes
CTCCAGAGATATGGTGCCAAGGGCTTATTAATTTTGATACTAATTTGATTTGCTGACCAAGTACCTGGTATCAAAAGATGGGAAGGCAAAGACTGGAAGCAGTGTTGTGACCATGGGGTCCAGCCCCAAACTATGAAGAAAACACAAAGTGTATAAATCTGAGTAAGTATATATTTACACACCTTTTTAAATAGGTTGTTATCAAAGATTTAATCAATGGGTAATATGCTCCTCGTGGCTGGGAAGCATCCGTTGCCATATATTAAAAACAAAGAAAAGAGGTGTCTGGGTGGCTTCCTCCATAAGTGTCCCTTCTTTTCAGGTCATAATCCCACGCTCCTGGGATGGAGTCCCACATAGGCTCTCTGCTCAGTGGGAAATCTGCTTCTCTTTTTCCCTCTGACCTGCTTATAGTTCCTCTTTCTGTCTCTCTGTCTGTCAAATAAGTAAAATATTAAAAAAAAATACAAGAAAGAAAGAAAATGTTTTAATTTTTTTATTTTTGTAAAGATTTTATTTATTTATTTGACAGACGGAGACCACAAGTAAGCAGATGCAGGCAGAGAGAGAGGAAGAAGCAGTCTCCCTGCTGAGCAGAGAACCCCATGTGGGGTTCGATCCCAGGACGCTGGGATCATGACCCGAGCCGAAGGCAGAGGCTTTAACCCACCGAGCCACCCAGGCGCCCCAAGAAAATGTTTTTAAAAGGTCTTTTTTTTTTTTAAATTTTCTAGTAGTGTCTGGATGACTCAGTTGTTTAAGCAGATGTTTGCCTTTGGCTGCGGTCATGATTCCAGTGTACAGGGATCCAGCCCTGCATGGGACTACTTGCACCCCAAGGAGCTTGCTTCTTCCTCTCCCTTTGCACGTGATTCCCCCTGCTTGTGTGCTTCTTCTTCTCTCTCTCTCTCTCTCTTGCTGTCAATAAACAAAATAAAATCTTTTACTAAATAAATAAATAAATAAATTTCTAAATCTACTTTCACTTTAGGTCGCTTAACAAAAATTGCTACTGCTTTATTTTTTTTTTTTAAAAAGATATTTAGAAAGATGCTTCCAGAGTTTAAAAGCTGTTTTGTTTCTTTGTCAGGATTAAATATAGAAGTGCTTTAAAAATTGAAAGAAAAAATATGCTATATTAACACTAATCACACTATAACTTTGGTGGTTATATCAAGATAATGAAAAGTGATTTTAAAGCAAATTTCATTATC
>NW_026755449.1:0-1214 GCF_022355385.1 Mustela nigripes
ACCTCCATGCCTAGATTTTCCAGGGGGAATGACACTATGTCTTTTAGTGCTCCGCTTCTGTGGAAGGTAATGGGAGTCCTCTGTGCCTCTGATTCTGCACCTCTGTCTCTGCTTCCAGATGAAGGTCCTTTTCAGCCCCGATTTCTCCAATCTATATTCAGCCCTCTTTTCTTTCTCTCACTCTTCTAATACAAGAGGCACCTCTTCAAGTCCTTGGAATTTCGCTAAGCTCATTATCATGTTCCATCATTCTGTATTCTCTCTTAAAATTTGCGCCCCTCTTTTCTAGGCTTGTTCTTCCTGGTCCCTAATTGGATCCTCCACTTCTACCATGTTCCTGTACGTTGCATCCAGTCTCCTACCAATCTTCTCTTCAGGTGCTCTTTAGGTTCTTTTATATTTTCAGTTTTATCTCTGGTTCGAGACTCTCTGATATCTTCTATGCTTTCTATGTACAGCGAGTATCCAGGCCGCTGCTTTCAATCCCGCATCGCACGTGTTCTATGTAGAGGTTTCACTCCGATTGCCTAGTCATATTCATTCTTGTTCTTTTATCTGGGCATCAATTGATTCTTCCATCTTTGCTCTGGATCTAGGTGTCTGTCTCATCTCGATATTTGAAAAAGTCATTCTGTTTTCTAACCTGAGGGTATTTTATTTAGGAAAAGATATCCGGGAGTTACCCAGGGCAGGCCTTTAAGGTTTCTTGAGTGCGTGTGTGTCTGTGTGTCTGTCTGTGTTTGTGTGTTTATGTGGCATGCATGCCATCTGCTGTTTGTGCTGTGGCTGACCCTGTCGTTGAGGCCAGTCATTTGCAGTGGCTCTCCTTTCCTACCCTTTTTTGTGTTTGGGGTCCAGGATGAATATGCTGAGGTTCACCTTGGTGGGCACTGGTGTGCCTGTGTCAGGAGACATTCCACCATCTCAACAGAACGTAGGCATGCAGAATGCTGTGAACAGAGGAGAACAAGTGGTCAATGCTGTCCTCTCAACCCCTATGGGAGAGTCTATTCTCCTTGGACTAAGCATCTTGCACTGAGGAAGGCAGTCTTTCAAGTGTTCCACGTTTGGGATTTCGTGTTGGCACCATAGGCAGCCAATGTCTTCACCTACCTGTCTTGGCCAGTAGCTCTGTCTTGATGCTGCTGGTGTGAGAGCCCAAAATTCATTATGTCCACATTGAGACATCTCCAGGAAAACTGCCTTTCACGGAT
>NW_026755450.1:0-1214 GCF_022355385.1 Mustela nigripes
AATGAGCGAGTCTGAGGCGCGTGCTCAGGCTTTTGTCTCTGGATTTTATATCAGCGATGGCGGTGGAATGTTGCGGAGGCCTCATGGGCCATGGACGAATCTTGCTCTCTGTGGACTTGGCCCGATCCCAATTGTTTTTCGTCATCTGTGGGTGGGAGGACTCCTTTCAGGTTTATTTCGTAGGGTGTCCCACCAAAGAGGAATTCCAAAGCAGAGCCCTGTGGAAGACTGAAGGGACAACGCGAACTATGGTTAAAAATTTTGGCCTAGGGGCATGGCAAGCCCAATATGCTGTCTCTCCATCCAGCCACTGAGAGGCCTTACCTGAGGACTGGGCTCAGGCTGAGGGTCACAATGTGTGTTTGTGACCAATGAGGCCCACAAACATGGGCGGGGCTTAATGGGCCTCAGTGGTTTCAAGTACACTGAACCTTGGACAACATGCCAACCACAAGGTTTCTTGCCATAGGGAAAGAGGTCTGATTTCAAATCCGGGCCTTGATTGGAGATAAGGTCTAGGTTCTGAAGCCTGAAAACCCAGGTTGAGAAGAGATGACGACCTTAGGCCATGACGGGTCGATGTGCTCAGTGTGCGGCCAGCTCTCTGGGTGAGGCCAGGAGTTCCAGGCTCAGGCTGTGTCAGAAAGGGCATTAGTGCCCAGGTAAACCTATATATTTGGGGTACAGCCGAATGGCGTGCCCCGTTGATCCTCATTTGGGGCTTCAGGGTAGCCCCAGAGGGCAATGTTTTTATTCTGGAGGGCAGGCAGAGTGCTGCATTGTCGTTCTGGATTGCCAAAGTGGAGGGCTTGTGGGCCAGTAGTCTGAGGACGGAAGTCTGAGAACCCAAGCTAGGTCTAGTATGTCTGGGTGAGGATATGGCAGGCACAATCTACAGACCTGAATCGAGATCTCGGGCATCTGAAGTCAGGGCAAGGATCAGACAATCGCTCAGGTTGGACATTCTGTCCCTGACGGCTCCTTCTTGAAGGGGGTTGGATCACGAGGCTATGGGTGTTTTCCCACGATGGTAGTTGTGAGAAGCTCCCAACTGCAAAGATTCTTCTGCAGGACAATTGAGACCTGTTGGTTGGCTCCAGGACAACGATTCCGAGCAGAGTTCTAAGGATGGATGGCTGGGTAGCCCACCTCGCATTCCAATTGTCTCCACGCAACAAGACAGGTTAGATCTGCTGGATCTGGGGGAGCAACCG
>NW_026755451.1:0-1214 GCF_022355385.1 Mustela nigripes
GTCAAGAATTATTATACTCCCTGAAGAATTCATCCTTTTACTCTTCTCTAATTTTGACTTGATCTTTATGTCTGATAATGAAATTTGCTTTAAAATCACTTTTCATTATCTTGATATAACCACCAAAGTTACAGTGTGATTAGTGTTAATATAGCATATTTATTCTTTTACTTTATAAAGCACTTCTATATTTAATCCTGAAAAAAAAAAAACAGCGTTATAGCTCTGGAAGCATCTTTCTAAATAATGTTTTATTTTTTTTTTAATGAATCAGTAGCAATTTTTGTTAAGGGACCTAAACTGAAAGTAGGTTTAGAAATTTATTTTATTTATTTATTTATTTATTTATTTATTTAGTAAAAGATTTTATTTTGTTTATTGACAGCGAGAGAGAGAAAGAGAGAGAGAGAGGAAGCGCACAAGTGGGGGTGATCACGTGCAAAGGGAGAGGAAGAAGCAAGCTCCTTGGGGTGCAAGTAGTCCCATGCAGGGCTGGATCCCTGTACACTGGAATCATGACCTCAGCCAAATGCAAACATCTGCCTAAACAACTGAGTCATCCAGGCACCTGTAAAAAATTAAAAAAAAAAAGACCTTTTAAAAACATTTTGTTTGTTTCTTTTTTTTAATATTTTATTTATTTGACAGACAGAGAGAAAGGAAGAGGAACTATAAGCAGGGCAGAGGGAAAAGGAGAAGCAGATTTCCCACTGAGCAGAGAGCCTGATGTGGGGCTCCATCCCAGGACCCTGGGATCATGACCTGAATAGAAGGAACACTTATGGAGGAAGCCACCAGACACCTCTTTTCTTTGTTTTTAATATATGGCAACTGATGCTTCCCAGCCACGAGGAGCATATTACCCATTGATTAAATCTTTGATAACAACCTATTTAAAGAGGTGTGTAAATATATACTTACTCAGATTTATACACTTTGTGTTTTCTTCATAATTTGGGGCTGGACCCCATGGTCACAACACTGCTTCCAGTCTTTGCCTTCCCATCTTTTGATACCAGGTATTTGGTCAGCAAAGCAAATTAGTATCAAAATTAATAAGCCCTTGGCACCATATCTCTGGAGCAGGGTTTGCTCTTAGCCAAGGCCCAGAGCAGTGGACCTCCCCTCACTAGTGCTATAGCCCTAAGGACTAGGTCCCTGCTACCAGAACTCAGTCTTATATGTTATGCTAAGTAGACAAAAACAAAACAGGA
>NW_026755452.1:0-1214 GCF_022355385.1 Mustela nigripes
ACAATGTGTGTTTGTGACCAATGTGGCCCTCAAGCATGGGCGGGGCCTCATGGGCCACACTTGTTTCATCTACACTGAATCTTGGACAACATGCCAACCACTACGTTTCTTGCCATGGGGAAAGAGTTCTGATTTCTGCATCATTTTCAAACCCGGGCCATGAATGGAGATAAGGTCTAGGTTCTGAATCCTGAAAACCGAGGTTGAGAAGAGATGACGACCTAAGGCCATGACGGGTCTCATGTGCTCAGTGTGCGGCCAGCTCTCTGAGTGGGGGCAGTATGTCCATGCTCAGGGTGTTTCAGAAAGGGCTTTAGTGCCCAGGTCAGCCTATATATTTGGGGTACAGCCGAAGGCGTGCAGATTGATGCTCATTTGGGTTTTCTGGGTAGCCCCAGAGGGCAATGTTTTTCTTCTGGAGGGCAGGCAGAGTGCTGCATTGTAGTTCTGGATTGCCAAACTGGAGGGCTTGTGGGCAAAGAGTCTGAGGACGGAAGTTTGAGAAGCCAAGCTAGGCCTAGGTTTCTGGGTGAGTATATGGCAGGCACAATCTACAGACCTGAATCGATGTCTCGTCCATCTGAAGTCAGGGGGAGGATCAAACCATCTCTCAGGTTGGACATTCTGTCCCTGATGGCCCCTTTTTGAAGGGAGGAGTGGATCACGAGGCCATGGGCATTTTCCCACGATGGGAGTTGTGAGAAGCTCCCAACTGCAAAGATTCTTCTGCAACAATTGAGACCAGTTTGTTGGCTCCAGGTCAACGATTCCGAGCAGGGTTCAAAGGATGGATGGCTGGGTAGCCCTCCTCACATTCCAATTGTCTCTAAGCAACAAGACAGGTTATATCTGCTGGATCTGTGGGAGCAACCGAGGAGGCTGAGTTGAAATGGACTGTCCCATGGATGTGTCCTAATATGATTTTGTGTCTATGGAGACCCTGGAATGAAGCGGTGGCACTGGGGCCCTGAAGGGTTCTCCTAAAGAGAGGCTTTCACTCAGCTCCATCGTGCAAGTTTCCCATGTGTAGATGAGATTTGTTCTGATGGGTGAGTCAAGGAACAGCCATATGTTGTTATTGAAATCCAGGCCTCTGAGAAGAGATGCCTCTAAACCAAAGCAATGGATCCGATAGGTGCCTAGCGGCCTGGTCGTTCCTATTACCTCTGGGGATATCAGTCTACAGGTCTGAGTGCAGGTAGGTGCTCAGATGG
>NW_026755453.1:0-1214 GCF_022355385.1 Mustela nigripes
CTGAAGTCAGGGCGAGGATCAGACTATCGCTCAGGTTGGACATTCTGACCCCGATGGCCCCTTCTTGAAGGGGGGGTGGATCACGAGGCCATGGGGGTTTTATCACAATGGGAGTTGTGAGAAGCTCCCAACTGCAAAGATTCTTCTGCAGGACAATTGAGACCTGTTGGTTGGATCCAGGACAACGATTCCGAGGAGGTATCTAAGGATGGATGGCTGGGTAGCCCACCTCGCATTCCAATTGTCTCCAAGCAACAAGACAGGTTAGATCTGCTGGATCTGGGGAGCAACCGAAGAGGCTGAGTTGAAATGGACTCTCCCGTGGATGTGTCCTAATATGATTTTGTGTCTATGGAGCCCTTGGAATGAAGCGGTGGCACTGGGGCCCTGAATGGTTCTCCTAAAGTGAGGCTTTCACGGAGCTCCATCGTGCAAGTTTCCCGTGTGTAGATGAGATTTGTTCTGATGGGTTAGTCAAGAAACAGCCATATGTTGTTTTTGAAATCCAGGCCTTTGAGAAGTGATGCCTGGAAACCAAAGCAATGGATCCGATACGTGCCTAGGGGCCTGTTCGTTCCTTTTTACCTCTGGGTACATCAGTCTACAGGTTTGAGTGCTGGTAGGTGCTCAGATGGGGCCAGATTGCCCCTGTTTGTCCTGGGAAGCCACAAATATTGGGATGGCATCAGGGACTTTGGAGGTTTATCCTATTAGTAGGGTTGTGGCCATTGGAATGGGCACATACAATTCCCTTGGAGAGAGCAAGCACAGTCTTCAGGTTTGTCTCCAGGGGCCTGAGCCTGTAGGGTGTGTAGGCCAGGGATTCTTTGGACAGTTGTCTGAAAACACAAACTCGGCTTATGTTTCGGGTCATAGGTATGGCAGGACTGATCTACAGACCATGAGGAGAACTATTCGGGATATGAAAAAAGGGCGAGTGTGAGGCTCTTGCTCAAGTTTTACTCTCTGGATATCGTGTCACTCATGGTCGTGAAATTTCCGTGTGACTTCATGGGAAATGGACGAGTATTACACTCTGGGTGTTTGGCCCCGTCCAAAGAGTTTGGGGTCATTCTGTGGAATAGAAGAAGTCCGTTGTTCTGTTGTTGATTTGTTTTGTTTTGTTTTTCAACCTCAGGTGTCCCAACAAATGAGGGATTCCAGAGTAGAGCACTGGGGAGGGGCGACTGGAAAACCAGAAATCTGGTTAAGAT
>NW_026755454.1:0-1214 GCF_022355385.1 Mustela nigripes
GGGTAGCCCATCTCGCATTCCAATTGTCTGCAAGCAACAAGACAGGTTAGATCTGCTGGATCTGGGGGTGCAACCAAGTAGGCTGAGTTGAAATGGACTCTCCCGAGGATGTGTCCTAATATGATTTTGTGTCTCTGGAGACCTTGGAATGAAGCGGTGGCACTGGGGCCCTGAAGGGTTCTCCTAAAGAGAGGCTTTCACACACCTCCATCGTGCAAGGTTCCCATGTATAGATGAGATTTGTTCTGATGTGTGAGTCAAGAAACAGACATATGCTGTTATTGTAAACCAAGCTTCTGAGGAGAGATGCCTTGAAACCAAAGCAATGGATCGTTAGGTGCCTAGGAGCCTGTTCGTTCCTTTTTACCTCTGGGGACATCAGTCTATGGGACTGAATGCCGGTAGGTGCTCAGATGGGCTCAGATTGCCCCTCTTTGTCCTGGGAAGCCACAAATATTGGGATGGCCTCAGGGACTTTGGAGTTTTATCCTATTAATAGGGTTGTGGCCATTGGAATGGGCACACACAATTCCCTTGGTGAGGGCAAGCACAGTCGACAGGTTTGGCTCCAGGGGCCTGAGCCTGTAGTGTGTGTAGGCCCTGGCTGTTTGGACAGTTGTCTGAAAACACAAACTCGGCTTATGTTTCGGCTCATAGGTATGTCAGGACTGATCTACAGACCATGAGGAGAACTATTCGGGATATGAAAAAAGGGCGAGTGTGAGGCTCTTGCTCAAGTTTCTGTCTCTGGATATCGTGTCACTCATGGTTGTGAAATTTCCGGGTGACTTCATGGGAAATGGACGACTCTTAGTCTCTGGGTGTTTGGCCCCGTCTAAAGAGTTTGGGGTCATTCTGTGGGATAGAAGATGTCCGTTGTTCTGTTGTTATTGATTTGTTTTGTTTTGTTTTTCAACCTCAGGTGTCCCAGCAAATGAGCGATTCCAGAGTAGAGCCCTGGGGAGGGGCGAATGGACAACCAGAAATCTGGTTAACATTGGGTCCTCGGGACATGTGAAGCCCATTATGACATCTAATGTTCCAGCCACTGAGAGGACGTACTAGAGGACAGGACTCACTCTAGGGTCAAAATGCGTGTTTATGCCCTCGTCGCACTCAAGTAAGGGCGGGGCCTCATGGTGAATGCTGGTTTCTCCTACACTGAACGTTGACAACATGCCAACCACAAGGTTTCTTGCCATGGGTAAGGAAGA
>NW_026755455.1:0-1214 GCF_022355385.1 Mustela nigripes
TGCCTTCTAGAAAAAATATATTGCCTAATGAGCTGTCCGGGACATTATATGAGAATATACCTACACGGTACTCGAAAGTACACAAATTATATAGTCTAACCTGGGCAGTAATGCACTGTGTGACACAACCTGAGCCGGGACCTCCTGAGCAACACCCAGACAGCTGACCGCACACTGAGGACATGAGACCCGCCATGGCCTTAGGTCATCGTCACTGCCCTACCTCAGTTTTCAGGCTTCAGAACCTAGACCTTATCTCCAATAACTGCCCAGGGGTGACTGTGATGCAGAAATCAGAACTCCTGCTTAATCATGGCAAGAAACCTTGTGGTTGGCATGTTGTCCTACGTTCAGTGTAAGAGAAACCAGTATTCACCCTGAGGCCACGCCCATTCCTGAGTGCAATTGGGCATAAACAAGCATTGTGACCCTCAGCGTGATTCCTGACCTGTAGTAAATCCTCTCAGTGGCTAGACCATTAGATGTCATAATGGGCTTGACATATCCCTAGGCCCCAATTTTTTACCAGATTTCTGGTTGTCCAGTCACAACTCCCCAGGGCTCTACTCTGGAATCCCTCATTTGGTGGGACACCTGAGGTTGAAAAACAAAACAAAACAAATCAACCACAACAGAACAACGGACTTCTTCCATCCCACAGAATGAACCCAAACTCTTTGGACGGGGCCAAACCCCCAGAGAGTAAGACTCGTCCATTTACCATGAAGTCATTCAGAAATTTCACGACCATGAGTGACACGATATCCAGAGACAAAAACTTGAGCAAGAGCCTCACACTCGCCCTTTTTTCATTTCCCGAAGAAAACCCCCATGGCCTCGTAATCACCCCCCCTTCAAGAAGGCCCATCAGGAAGAGAATGTCCAACCTGAGCGATCATCTGATCCTCGCCCTGTCTTCAGATGCACGAGATGTCGATTCAAGTCTGTAGTTGTGCCTGCCAAATCCTCACTCAGATAGCTAGGCCTAGCTTGGGTTCTCAGACTTCCTTCCACAGAATACTGGCCCAGAAGCTATCAAGTTTGGAAATATAGAACGACAATGCAGCACTCTGCCTGGCCTCCAGAGGAAAAACATTGCCCTCCGGGGATACCCAGAAACCCCCAATGAGGATCGACCTGCACGGCATTCGGCTGTACCCCAAATATATAGGCTGACCTGGGCACTAATGCCCTTTCTGACACAGCCTAAGCCT
>NW_026755456.1:0-1214 GCF_022355385.1 Mustela nigripes
GAGGATGAGTGATGTTGAGTATCTTCTCATGCATCTGTTGGCCATCTGTTGGTCTTTTTTGGAGAAATGTCCATTCATGTCTAATGTCCACTTTTTAATTGGATTGTTTTTTGGGGTGTTGAGTTGTATAAATTATTTATATGTTTTAGATGGTAACCCATTATCAGATGTGTCACTTGTGAATAGCTTTTCCCACTCAGTAGGTTGTCTTTTAGTTTTGTTGGTCTCCTTTGCTGTGCAGAAGCTTTGTATTTTGATGAAGTCCCTGTAGTTTAGTTTTGCTTTTCTTTCCCTTGCCAAAGGAGACATGTCTAGAAAAATGTTGCTCTGGTTGGTGTCAGAGAAATGACTGCGTGTACTCTTTTAAAGGATTTTTACAGTTTTGTGTCTCATATTTAGGCCTTTAATCCATTTTGAGCTTATCTTGTGTATGGTGTAAGAAAGTGGTTCAGTTTTCCTAATACCATTTGTTGAAGAGACTTTTTCTTATTGCATGTTCTTACCTTCTTTGTTGGAGATTAATTGACCATATAATATAATTGTGGGTTTATGTCTGGATTTTCTGTTCTGTTGTTTTCTGTTTGTTTGTTTGTTTTGTTTGTTTTTGTTTTTTGAGAGAGGGAGAAGAGAGAAGAGAGGGTGAACACCTGTACACTGGGGGAGGAGCAGAAAGGGAGGGAGAGGAAGGGGAAGAATGTAAAGCAGACTCCGTGCTGACAGCAGAGCCTGATGTGGGGTTCGAAGCCGCAGCTCTGAGATCATGACCGAGCTGAAACCAGGAGTCAGATGCATAACCAACAGAGCCACCCGAGTGCCCCAACATATGTGTATTTTGTGCCAGTCCCATAGTTTTGATGACTGCAACTTTGTTATCGAACTTGGAGTCTGGAATTGGGATACCTACAGTTTTTCTTTTCCAAGATTGTGTTGACTGTTTGGGGCCATTGGTGGTTCCATTCAAATTATAGGAGTGTTTGTACTCTTGGCTGCAGACTTTCCTCTTTCAGCACTTTGAGTATGTCAGGCCACTCCCTTCTGGTGGACAAAGTTTGTGCTAAAAAATCAGCTGATAGTGTTATGGGGTTTCCCTTATATGTAATGGTCTTTTTTTCTCTTGCTGCTTTAAAAAATGTTTTAGCAGTGTATTTTGCCATTGTAATTACCATGTGTCATGGTGTGGACCTCCTTGGGTTAATTTGTTTTGAAGGGTCTCT
>NW_026755457.1:0-1214 GCF_022355385.1 Mustela nigripes
TATGGAGACCTTGGAAAGAAGCGGTGGCACTGGGGCTCTGAAGGGTTCTCCTAAATAGACGCTTTCACATAGCTCCATCGTGCAAGTTTCCCATGTGTAGATGAGATTTGTTATGATGGGTGAGTCAAGAAACAGCCATATGTTGTTATTGAAATCCAGGCCTCTGAGGAGAGATGCCTGGAAACCAAAGCAATGGATCGATATGTGCCTAGGGGCCTGTTCGTTCCTTTTTACCTCTGGGCACATCAGTCTACGGTCTGAGTGCCGGTAGGCGCTCAGATGGGCCCATATTGCACCATTTGTCCTGGGAAGCCACAAATATTGGGATGGACTCAGGGACTTTGGAGGTTTATACTCTTAGTAGGTTGTGGCCATTGGAATGGACGGATACAATTCCCTTGGAGAGGGCAAGCACAGTTGTCAGGTTTGGCTCCAGGGGCCTGAGCCTGTAGGGTGTGTAGGCCTGGGTTGTTTGGACATTGTCTGAAAACACAAACTCGGCTTATTTTTCTGGTCATAGGAATGGCAGGACTGATCTACAGACCATGAGGAGAACTCTTCGGGATATGAAAAAAGGGCGAGTGTGAGGCTCTGTTCAAGTTTTTGTCTCTGGATATCGTGTCACTCATGGTCGTGAAATTTCCGGGTCACTTGATGGGAAATGTACGAGTATTACTCTCTGAGGGTTTGGACCTGTCCACAGAGTTTGGGGTCATTCTGTGGCATGGAAGAAGTGCATTGCTCTGTTGTTGTTGCTTTGTTTTCTTTCTGTTTTGCAACGGCAGGTGTCCCACCAAATGAGGGATTCCAGAGTAGAGCCCTGGACGGGGCGATTAGACAACCAGAAACCTGGTTAAAAATTGGGGCCTAGGGACATGTCAAGCCCTTTATGACATCTAATGGTCCAGCCACTGAGAGGATGTACTAGAGGACAGGACTCACGCTGAAGGTCACAATGCGGGATTATGCCCTCGTTGCATTCAAGAATGGGCGGGGCCTCAGGGTGAATGCTGGGTTCTCCTACACTGAACGTTGGACAACATGCCAACCACAAAATTTCTTGCCATGGGGAAAGAGTTCTGATTTCTGCATCATTTTCAAACCCGGCCGTGATTGGAGATAAGGTCTAGGTTCAGAAGCCTGAAAACCGAGGTTGAGAAGAGATGACGACCTAAGGCCATGAGGGGTCCGATGTGCTCAGTGTGCGGCCAGCT
>NW_026755458.1:0-1214 GCF_022355385.1 Mustela nigripes
ACTCACAAACTCTTTTTTGATTACAGGCAGTTTCAGAGTTAATCCTCTCATAGTATTCATAGTCTGGAGTTCTGGAGCAGTGTTCCTTGCTGTAGCAGGAACAGCAAGGCCCTGGGGCAGTCACATCCCACATTCACCTCTGGAAGGATTTGAGGAAAATTCGCTCCAAATTTCCCCAATTGGGATCTAACATTTCACCTCAGATAATGTTGCTGAAAGTGGAAATGCAGTTCCCCTGTGGGTAATCTGTCTTCTTCAACTGGGCCAGCCATTGTTTCTGTGTGATTATCAGAAGACCCTATTCTTCAGGGATTGACCATTAAGGTGGGCACCTGGCTTCCTTCCAAAGAGGAAGAAAGAATAGGTTATGTGTTGCAAGTTGGAGGAAGAAAAGGTCAGTGATGGGTGAGGAAAAACACCACCTAGATTTCTGCCAAAATGACCACTTAAAATACGCTCTTGCTTGCTTATGTGGACCTTTTGAAGAAAACAAACTTAGGTCATCATTTTGAATAAATATAAAGTGAGACAAATTATGATTTGAATTTTCCTTTTTGATCATGTATATGTATGAAATATCTTACATTTGAATGGACTTTGCTTGCCCTGTCAGCGTCAATGTTTCCCTCCACAAAACAAAATCTGAGACAGCTAGACTGATATATATCATTTATTCAATCCAGAAACTCCTAGAAATCCATAAACTCCAGATTATTGTTCCCAAGCTATCAACAGGGAGACTCTAAGGATCATGAAGGTTACCTGGTGGACTCCATGGGTTAATGCAGCACTCAGAGCCAAGGACTAGACCTTATGAAGAAAAAGATTCTTGAGAGCAGAAGGAAGACACCAGGCACATCAGACCATGGGATAGATGAAGGGTCTAAGGTTTCAAGATCAGAAGACTCAGTAGAGTTTCCTCACTTCCAGATACTGTTGAGGTAGGAAGGAAATAGCTGCATGAGTAGCAGAAGACTTAAAGCCAGAAACATTTTGGTGATCATATGCATCTGACTTGGCTGCTTGAGCGACAAGTGTGGAAGGAATTTTCACAGATCACCTTATGGCTCATTGGATACAGTGACACAGCAATGGCCAGGACATGCTCCCTGATCAGCAAGTATACAGGTTGGGAACCTGTGCTTGTGAGAGCATTCTGCTAAGAAGTTAGTAAGTTCCTGTGACCCAGGCATGTTTATAGGGGGCAGCTCAGG
>NW_026755459.1:0-1213 GCF_022355385.1 Mustela nigripes
GCCTTCAGATCTAAACTGTCTTGTCGCTAGGAGACAATTGGAATGCGAGGCGGGCTTCCCAGGCATCCATCCTCGAACGTTGGTCTGGACTCATCCATATGGGATGTCCTGGAGCTGTCCAACAGGTCTCAATTGTCCTGCAGAAGGAATCCTAGGAGGGGGCATACCACCACTGCCAACGTGGGAAAACCTCCACGCTCTCGAAAAACTGCTCCCTTCATGAAGGGTCCGTCATGAACAGAAAATCCAAGCTGAGCCAACGTCTGATCCTCGCTCTGACTTCAGATGCATGAGATATTGCTTCAGATCTTCAGGAGGTACATGCCGTGCCCTCGCCCTTAATCCCAAGTCTAGCTTGTGTTCTCAGACTTCCATCCTCACACTCTTGGCCCAGAAGCCCACGAGTTTGGCAATTCCGGACCATCATTGCAGCACTATGCCTGCCCTCTAGAAAAAATATATTGCCTAATGAGCTGTCCGGGCACATTAAATGGCAAGAAACCCTGTGGTTGGCATGTTGTCCAATGTTCAGTGTAGGAGAAACCAGCGTACACCCTAAGGCCCCGCCCATAATGAGTGCGACGAGGGCATAAACACGCATTGTGACCCTCATTGTGAGTCCTGTCCTCTAGTACGTCCTCTCAGGGGGTGGATCCATAGATGTCATAATGGGCTTACATGTCCCTAGGCCCCAACTTTTTAACAGATTTCTGGTTGTCCAGTCGCCCCTCCCCAGGGCGCTACTCTGGAATTCCCCATTTGGTGGGCACCTGAGGTTGAAAAACAAAACAAAACAAATCAACAACAACAGAACAACGGACTTCTTCCATCCCTCAGAATGACCCCATCTCTTTGGACGGGGCCAAACCCCCAAGAGTAAGACTTGTCCATTTCCCATGAAGTCACCCGGAAATTTCACGACCATGAGTGACACAATATGCAGAGACAAAAACTTGAGCAAGAGCCTCACACTCGCCCTTTTTTCATATCCCGAAGAGTTCTCCTCATGGTCTGTAGATCAGTCCTGCCACACCTATGACCTGAAACATAAGCCAAGTTTGTGTTTTCAGACAACGGTCCAAACAGCCCTGGCCTACACACCCTACAGGCTCAGGCCCCTGGAGCCAAACATGACGACTGTGCTTGCCCTCTCCAAGGGAATTGTATGTGCCCATTTCAATGGCAACAACCCTACTAAGAGGATAAACCTCCA
>NW_026755460.1:0-1213 GCF_022355385.1 Mustela nigripes
AAAAATTGGGGCCTAGGGACATGGCAAGCCCATTATGACATCTAATGATCCAGCCACTGAGAGGACGTACTAGATGACAGGACTCATGCCGAGGGTCACAATGCGTGTTTATGCCCTCGTCATACACACAAGAATGGGCCAGGCCCTAGGGTGAATGCTGGTTTCTCCTACACTGAACGTTGGACAACATGCCAACCACAAGGTGTCTTGCCATGGGTAAGGAAGAGTTCTGATTTCTTCATCACAGTCACCCCTGTGCAGTGATTGGAGATAAGGTCTAGGTTCTGAAGCCTGAAAACCGAAGTTGAGAAGAGATGAAGAACTAAGGCAATGGCGGATCCGATGTGCTCACTGTGCGGCCAGCTGTCTGGGTGGGACCAGGAAGTCCAGACTCAGCCTTGTCAGAATGGGCATTAGTGCCCACGTCAGCCTATATATTTGGGGTGCAGCTGGTTGAATCATTGGGGGTTTCTGGGTATCCCCAGAGGGCAATGTTTTTCTTCTGGACGGTAGGCAGAGTGCTGCATTGCATTTCTATATTGCCAAACTGGAGGGCTTCTGGGCCAGTAGTCTGAGGACGGAAGTCTGAGAACCCAAGCTAGGCCAAGGTTTCTGAGTGAGAATATGGCAGGCACAATCTACAGACCTGAATCGAGATGTCGTGCGTCTGAAGTCAAGGCGAGGATCAGACGATCGCTCAGTTGGACATTCTGTCCCTCATGCCCCTTCTTGAAGGGGAGGTGGATCACGAGACCATGGGGGTTTTTCCACGATGGGAGTTTTGAGAAGCTCCCAACTGCAAAGATTCTTCTGCAGGACAATTGAGACCTATTGGTTGGCTCCAGGACAACGATTCCGAGCAGGGTTCTAAAGATGGATGGCTGGGTAGCCCATCTCGCATTCCAATTGTCTGCAAGCAACAAGACAGGTTAGTTCTGCTGGATCTGGGGGAGTAACCGAGGAGGCTGATTTGAAATGGACTCGCCCGTGGATGTCTCCTAATATGATTTTGTGTCTATGGAGACCTTGTAATGAAGCAATGGCACTGGGTCCCTGAAGGGTTCTCTTAAAGAGGGGCATTCACACAGCTCCATCATGCAAGTTTCCCATGTGTAGATGAGATTTGTTCTGATGGGTGAGTCAAGAAACAGGCATATGCTGTTATTGAAATCCAGGCCTCTGAGGAGAGATGCCTGGAATCCAAAACAATGGA
>NW_026755461.1:0-1213 GCF_022355385.1 Mustela nigripes
CCTCATGGTGAATGCTGGTTTCTCCTACACTGAACGTTGGACAACATACCAACCACAAAGTTTCTTGCCATGGGTAAGGAAGAGTTCTGAGTTCTGCATCACAGTCACCCCTGGGCAGTGATTGGAGATAAAGTCTAGGTTCTGAATCCTGAAAACTGGGGTAGGGAAGAGATGATGACCTAAGGCCACGGCGGGTCCGATGTGATCAGTGTTAGTCCAGCTGTCTGGGTGGGACCAGGAGGTCCACGCTCAGGCTGTGTCAGAAAGGGCATTAGTGCCCAGGTCAGCCTACACAGCCGAATGCCCTGCAGGTTTATCCTCATTGGGGTTTTCTTGGTAGCCCCGGGGGGCAATGTTTTTCTTCTGGAGGGCAGGCAGAGTGCTGCATTGTAGTTCTGGATTGTCAAACTAGAGGGCTTGTGGGCCAAGAGTCTGAGGACTGAGGTCTTAGAACCCAAGCTAGGCCTCGATTTCTGGGTGAGGATATGGCAGGCACAAATACAGACCCGAATCGAGATCTAGTGCATTGCTCAGGTTGACATCCTGTCCCTGATGGCCCCTTCTTGAAGGGGGGGTAGATCACGAGGCCATGGGTGTTTTCCCACGATGGGGGTTGTGAGAAGCTCCCAACTGCAAAGATTCTTCTGCAGGACAATTGAGACCTGTTGGTTGGCTCCAGGAAAACAATTCTGAACATGGTTTTAAGGATGGATGCCTGGGTAGCCCACCTCGCATTCCAATTTTCTACAAGCAACAAGACATGTTAGATCTGCTTAATCTGGGGGAGCAACCGAGGAGGATGAGTTGAAATGGACTCTCCCGTGGATGTGTCCTAATATAATTTTGTGTCTATGGAGATCTTGGAATGAAGCAGTGGCACTGGGGCCCTGAAGGGTTCTCCTAACGAGAGGATTTCACACAACACCATCGTGCAAGTTTCCCATGTGTAGTTGAGATTTGTTCTGATGGGTGAGTGAAGAAAGAGCCATATGCTGTTATTAAAATCCATTCCTCTGAGGAGAGAAGCCTGGAAACCAAAGCAATGGATCGGATATGTGCCTAGGGGCCTGTTCGTTCCTTTTTACCTCTGGGGACATCAGTCTACGGGACTGAGTGCCGGTATGTGCTCAGATGGGCCCAGATTGCCTCTGTCTGTCCTGGGAAGCCACAAATATTGGGATGGCCTCAGGGACTTTGGAGGTTTATCCTTAGT
>NW_026755462.1:0-1213 GCF_022355385.1 Mustela nigripes
AGAGTTCTCCTCATGGTCTGTAGATCAGTCCTGCCATAACTATGCCCCGAAACATAAGCCGAGTTTGTGTTTTCAGACAACTGTCCAAACAGCCGTGGCCTACACATCCTACAGGCTCAGGCCCCTGTCGCCAAACCTGACGACTGTGTTTGCCCTCTCCAAGCGAATTGTATGTGCCCATTCGAGTGGCCACAACCCTACTAATAGGATAAACCTCCAAAGTCCCTGAGGCCATCCCAATATTTGTGGCTTCCCAGGACAAACAGGGGCAATCTGGGCCAATCTGAGCACATACCGGCACTCAGACCCGTAGACTGATGTCCCCAGAGGTAAAAAGGAACGAACAGGCACCTAGGCACATACCGGATCCATTGGTTTTGATTCCAGGCATCCCTCCTCAGAGGCCTGGATTTCAATAACAGCATATGCCTTTTTCTTGACTCACCCATCAGAACAAATCTCATCTATACATGGGAAACTTGCACGATGGAGCTGTGTGAAAGCCTCCCTTTAGGAGAACCCTTCAGGGCGCCAGTGCCACCGCTTCATTCCAAGGTCTCCATAGACACAAAATCATATTAGGACACATCCACTTGAGAGTCCATTTCAACTCACCCTCCTCGGTTGCTCCCCCAGATCCAGCAGATCTTACCTGTCTTGTTGCTTGGAGACAATTAGAATGCAAGGTGTGCTACCCAGTCATCAATCCTTAGAACCCAGCTCGGTATCATTGTCCCGGATCCAACCAAAAGGTCTCAATTGTCCTGCAGAAGAATCATTGCAGTTGGGAGCTTCTCACAACTCCCATCGTGGGGAAAACCCCCATGGCCTCTTGATCCACCCCCCCTTCAAGAAGGGGCCATCAGGCACAGAATGTCCAACCTGAGCGATCGTCTGATCCTCGCCCTGACTTCAGATGCACGAGATCTCGATTCAGGTCTGTAGATTTTGCCTGCCATATCCTCACCCAGAAACCTAGGCCTAGCTTGGGTTCTCAGACTTCCGTCCTCAGACTACTGGCCCACAAGCCCTCTATTTTGGCAATCCAGAACTACAATGCAGCACTCTGCCTGCCCTCCAAAAGAAAATCATTGCCCTCTGCGGCTACCCAGTAACCCCAAATGAGGATCAACTAGGAACGCATTTCGGCTGTACCCCAATATAGGCTGACCTGGGCACTAATGCCCTTTCTGACACAGCCTGAGCCTGGACC
>NW_026755463.1:0-1213 GCF_022355385.1 Mustela nigripes
TGCTGTGCCATAGGTTATCTCTATTTTCAGTTTTCTGAGGAACCTCCACACTGTTTTCCAGAGTGGCTGCACAAGCTTGAATTCCCACAAAGACTGCAGGAGAGTTCCCTTATCTCTGCATCCTCGCCACCATCTGTCATTTCTTGACTTGTTAATTTTAGCCATTCTGACTGGTGTGAGGTGGTATCTCATTGTGGTTTTGATTAGTATCAGTTGAGTCCTGATTTGTGACCCAGTATATGGTCTACTTTTGAGAAGGTTCCATATGCACTTGAGAAGAACGAGTGTTCTGCTCTTTTAGGGATGAGTGTTCTGTATATGTCTATGAGGTCCATCTGGTCCAATGTGTCATTCAATGATTTTGTTTCTTTATGAATTTTCTGCATGGATGCTCTGTCAATTTCTGAGAGAAACATGTAAAGATCTCCTACTATTAATCTATTCATATCAATATGACTCTGTATCTTGACTAACCTTTTTTCTCATGTAATTGGTTGCTCCCATATGTGGTGCACAGATATTTATAATTGTTAGATCATCTTGGTGGATAGTCTCCTTAAGAATGATGTAGTGTCTTTCTGTATCTATGACTACTGCCTTTAGTTTAAAATCTAAATTATCTGATATGAGAATTGCTACCCCAGCCATCTTTTGAGGCCACTGTCATGAAAGATGTTTCTCCTTCCTTTCACTTTCAGTTTGGGTGTATCTTTAGGTTCATAATGGGTCTCTAGTAGACACCATATGGATAGGTCCTTTCGTTTAATCCAATCTGCAACCCTGTGTCATTTTATGGGCGCTTGTAGGCCCTTCACATTTAGAGTGTTTATTGATAGATATATTTTTATTGACATCCCATTATTTTTAAAGCCTTTTATTCTGTAGATTTTTTCTATATTTCTGTTCAAAGCTATTCTTAGGATTTTTCCACTTTTATAGAAGGCCCCTTAATATTTCCTGCAGTGTCGGTTTAGTGGTTGCATAGTCCCTTAAGCCTTGCCGTTCTTGAAAACTATTTCTCCATCGATTTTGACTGTCAGTCTTGCTGGATAAATTATTCTTGGTTGCATATTCTTCTCATTTAGTACCCTGAAAATATCTTGCCTGCCCTTTCTGGCTTGCCAGGTCTCTCTGGACAGGTCTGACGTGATTCGGATTGGCTTTCTTCTGTACATAAGAATCCTCTTTGTCATAGCAGCTTTAAAGCGATTGT
>NW_026755464.1:0-1213 GCF_022355385.1 Mustela nigripes
GCGATGCTCTGGCTCCCCAAAGTTAAACTATGGCCCGTGTGTAGGTGGGGGTCCCTCATGAGTAGTATGGTGCCGGAGCCTGACAGGCTTGTACTTTTAGCCTTCTGGGGAGTCCCAAAAAGTAAGAGCTAGATATATATATATTTTAACATTTCATCCAATTATTCAGAAGTAAAAGAATCCTTTAAATATATATATATAAACTGCATAGTAAAAAAAATTACAGTTAAAGTATAAAATGGTTTTTTCAAATTATTTCTATATCCCTTCCTCCCCACCACACACACAGAGGTGGTGGTGAGGAATTTCAGTGGATTACCACAGTTGGATTGCATCGGTTTCCAGCTTGTGAAAATGAATGTCAACCCAGGAGCATTGTTTCTGTGGGAAATTTTGTCTAGGTTTCCAAAGAAGCATTGTGCAGGCAGACCCTTGAAACACGGCCCATTCGGGCAGAAGGCTGCTTGTGTATACAAATTAGCAACTGTTCGTGAAAAGGCTTTGCAGACTGCGAAGTCCTCTAGGGAGTCCATATTGACCGTTTCCTTGGCTGAGTGTGAATTAGGAGGGAGAAGGTGTCGTGGTCATTATGGCTGACCTCACTCAGAATTCCAGGTGTTGCCACACCTCCCCAGGCAGAGCCAGGCTTGTCCAACAGGTGTCAGAAGGTAGGGGACAGCAGTTTTGCTCTGTTCCCTTCTCACATTCAGTGGGGTCCTGCAAAAAGAGTCGGCCACTTTATTCTAGACCAGGAAAAGCAACATGGTTAGCAACCGGAGCAGTTTCTCCCACCGAGAAATATAAACGCAACCATAAAACCAACTCAGGGTAGGAGAGCCAGAATTGCGTCTGAGTGTATGCTCTGAATCAGTTTCTTCTTTGTTAACAATGGGACCAACGGTATCTATACAGATCCCCATGAGTATTAACCATTCCAGACAGACAACTAGGCATTTGGTCCAGTGGAATTTTAATGTATTTTCCTAACATGAATAGTAAGAATGGGAATTGTTTCTCAAAATTCTAAGCTGAAAAATGTTTTTAATAAGTTCTAGAATTTTGTATGTTTCTCAGTCTGATGTTATACCCTTAAGACTGTGACTTCTCTGCTAATATTTTAAATTTTATATAAACTGCAAAAACATTCTTAAGACTGGAAGGTGCAAAGATATAGAACAGAGGAGCTAACCCAAATGCATAAGTACTGCAGAAG
>NW_026755465.1:0-534 GCF_022355385.1 Mustela nigripes
CATTCTAATGAAAGGCCTCTACAGGTGGGCTCTCACAGGTGGGCTCCGACTCGGTTTCGTGTATATTCGTTCATGAAATAGTTCTGCGGGTCAACATGCGGAACAAAACCATTTAATAAAAGTGAAAATGAGGAGAGGAAAGGGACGTGAGAAGGCATGTGAGTGGGGAGAGAGGAAGAGCCAGGGCAGAAAAACCGAGAATCCCTCCCTGTGCTCCTTGCTGCCAGGGAGGTCTGAGGGACGAGTTTCCACGTGGGATCCCAAGTCCAGAACAAAAGCGGCGGGGACAGGTGCAGGACGAGGGAAGGGGGTCCTCGACACGCGCGCGTGGGGGTGCCAAACGATGGGGGCTAGCGCGCCCGCTGGCGGGGGGCATCGCGCGCCGCCGTCCCAGGCCAGACCCTGTGCGGACCCAGGTGTGGCGCGGCGTCCGGGGTGGTCCCGGTGCCCTGGGGGTCGCGGGAGGCTGGGCCCCGACACCCCCGCAAGCTCGCGACCCACGATTCTCGCTCCATGTGAGGGCGCGGCGCGGTG
>NW_026755465.1:634-1213 GCF_022355385.1 Mustela nigripes
GTGTATATTCGTTCATGAAATAGCTCTGCGGGTCAACATGCGGAACAAAACCATTTAATAAAAGTGAAAATGAGGAGAGGAAAGGGACGTGAGAAGGCATGTGAGTGGGGAGAGAGGAAGAGCCAGGGCGGAAAAACCGAGAATCCCTCCCTGTGCTCCTTGCTGCCAGGGAGGGCTGAGGGACGAGTTTCCACGTGGGATCCCAAGTCCAGAACAAAAGCGGCGGGGACAGGTGCGGGACGAGGGAAGGGGGTCCTCGACACGCGCGTGGGGGTGCCAAACGATGGGGGCGCCAAACGATGGGGGCTAGCGCGCCCGCTGGCGGGGGGCATCGCGCGCCGCCTCCCAGGCCCGACCCCCTGCGGACCCGGGTGTGGCGCGGCGTCCGGGGTGGTCCCGGTGCCCTGGGGGTCGCGGGAGGCTGGGCCGCGACACCCCCGCGAGCTCGCGACCCGCGATTCTCGCTCCATGTGAGGGCGCGGCGCGGTGTCACTTAACCTGCGCGCAGAGGGTGGTCCGGAGAAGCCATGGGGCGGGGAGGGGCAGCCGGCCGCTGGAGCGGGCCGGCGCGGCCTCGGG
>NW_026755466.1:0-231 GCF_022355385.1 Mustela nigripes
TATGGATTGTTGTCTGAAAACCCAAACTCGTTTTATGTTTCAGGTCAAAGGTATGGAAGGACTGATCTACAGACCATGAGGAGAACACTTCGAGATATGAAAAAAATGGCGAGTGTGAGGCTCTTGCTCAAGTTTTTATCTCTGGATATCGTGTCACTCATGGTCGTGAAATTTCCGGCTGACTTCATGGGAAATGGACGAGTCTTACTCTCTGGGGATTTGGCCCCGTCC
>NW_026755466.1:331-1213 GCF_022355385.1 Mustela nigripes
GAGTGTGAGGCTCTTGCTCAAGTTTTTATCTCTGGATATCGTGTCACTCATGGTCGTGAAATTTCCGGCTGACTTCATGGGAAATGGACGAGTCTTACACTCTGGGGATTTGGCCCCGTCCAAAGAGTTTGGGGTCATTCTGTGGGATGGAAGAAGTGCGTTGTTCTGTTTTTGTTGACTTGTTTTGTTTTGTTTTTCAATCTCAGGTGTCCCACCAAATGAGGAATTCCAGAGTAGAGCCCTGGGGAGGCGCGACTGGACAACCAGAAATCTGGTTAAAATTTGGGGCCTACGGACATGTCAAGCCCATTAGGACATCTAATGGTCCAGCCACTGAGAGGACGTACTAGAGGACAGGACTCACGCTGAGGGTCACAATGCGTGTTTATGCCCTTGTCGCACTCAAGAATGGGCGGGACCTCACGGTGAATGCCTGTTTCTCCTACACTGAATGTTGGACAACATGCCAACCACAAGGTTTCTTGCCATGGGTAAGGAAGAGTTCTGATTTCTGCATCACAGTCACCCCTGGGCAGGGATTGGAGATAAGGTCTAGGTTCAGAAGCCTGAAAACTGAGGTAGGGAAGAGATGATGTCCTAAGGCCATGGCGGGTCTGATGCGCTCAGTGTGCAGTCAGCTGTCTGGGTGTTGGTCACGAGGTCCAGGCTCAGGTTGTCAGACAGTGCATTAGTGCCCAGGTTAGACTATATATTTTGGGTGCATTCGAGTGCCTTGTAGGTTCTTATTTGAAGAACTCTTCAGGATATGAGGAATGCGCGAGTTGAGGCGCGTGCTCAGGATTTTGTCTCTGGATTTTGTATCAGCGATGGCCGTGGGGTGTTGGGGAGGCCTCATGGGCCATGGACGAATCTTGCTCTCTG
>NW_026755467.1:0-1213 GCF_022355385.1 Mustela nigripes
TTTAAGGTGGAATGTTCTGTATATATCTATGAGGTCCATCTGGTCCAGTGTGTTATTCAATGCTCTTGTTTCTTTATTGATTTTCTGCTTCGATGTTATGTCTAATTCTGAGAGAGGCGTGTAAAGATCTCCTACGATTAGTGTATTCATATCAATATGACTCTTTATCTTGATTAACAGTTTTCTTAAGTAATTGGCTGCTCCCATATTGGGAGTATAGATATTTACAATTGTTAGATCATCTTGGTGGATAGTCCCTTTAAGGATTATTTAATGTCCTTCTGTATCTCTGACTACAGTCTTTAGTTTGAAGTCTAATTTATCTGATATGAGAATCACTACCCCATCTTCTTTTGAGTCCCATTGGCATGAAAGATTCTTCTCCATCCCTTCACTTTCAGTCTGCGTGTATCTTTAGGTTCAAAATGGGTCTCTTGTAGACAACATATGGATGGGTCCTGTCGTTTTATCCAATCTGCAACCCTGTGCCATTTTATGGGTGCATTTAGGCAATTTACATTGAGATTGATTATTGATAGATACATTTTTATTGACATCAAGTTACCTTTGAAGTCTTTCTTTCTGTAGACTGTAGACTGTGTCTATATTTCTGTTCAATGCTATTCTTGGAAATTTTCCTCTTTTATAGAACCCCTCTTAATATTTCCTGCAGTGTCGGCTTGGTGGTTGCATAGTCTTTTAAACCTTGCCGGTCTTGAAAACTCTTTATCTCTCCATCCATTTTGAATGTCAGTCTTGCTGGATAAAGTATTCTTGGCTGCACGTTCTTCTCATTTAGTGCCCTGAATATATCTTGCCAGCCTCTTCAGGCTTGCCAGGTCTCTGTGGACATGTCTGACGTTATTCTGATGGGCTTCCCTGTGTAAGTAAGGAGCCCTGGCGGCTTTCAAGAGATTATACCTACAATTATAATTCCTGAATTTGACTATCAGGTGTCGTGATGTTTTTTTTGGAATGTATAATCTTGGGTGGAGACCATTCAGCCTCTAGTACATGAACGCTGGTTCCATTCGCGAGATTGGGAAAATTTTCATGAAGGACTTGTTCCACTATATCTTCTAGACTTCTTTCTTTCCCCTCCCCTTCAGGGATTCCAATAATTCTGACATTGGAACGCTTCATGGCATCATTTATTTCCCTGATTTTGTTTTCGTGGTTTCTATGCTGTTTGTTCCAGGCTTCCTCCTGATCC
>NW_026755468.1:0-1213 GCF_022355385.1 Mustela nigripes
CAGCCTGAGCCCAGTCCTCAGGTAAGTCCTCTCAGTGGCTGGATGGAGAGACAGAATATTGGGCTTGCCATGCCCCTAGGCCCCAATTTAACCATAGTCGGGTTGTCCCTTCACTCTTCCACAGGGCTCTGCTTTGGAATACCTCTTTTGGTGGGACACCTGAGGTAACAAAACTGAAAGGAGTCCTCCCATCCCACAGATTGACAAAAAACAATTGGGATCGGGGCAAATCCCCAGAGAGCGAGATTCGTCCATGGACCATGAGGCCTCCCCAACATTCCATGGCCATCGCTGATACAATATCCAGAGACAAAAGCATGAGCATGCGCCTCAGTCTCGCTCATTCTTCATATCCTGAAGAGTTCTTCAGATAAGAACCTACACGGCACTCGAATGCACCCAAAATATATAGTCTAACCTGGGCACTAATGCACTGTCTGAAAACCTGAGCCCGGACCTCGTGACCAACACCCAGACAGCTGACTGCACACTGAGCACATCTGACCCGCCATGGCCTTAGGTCATCATCTCTTCCCTACCTCAGTTTTCAGGCTTCAGAACCTAGACGTTATCTCCAATCACTCCCCAGGGGTGACTGTGATGCAGAAATCAGAACTCTTCCTTACCTATGGAAGAAACCTTGTGGTTGGCCTGTTGTCCAATGTTCAGTGTAGGAGAAAGCAGCATTCACTCTGAGGCCCTGCCCATTCTTGAGTGCCACGAGGGCATAAACACGCATTGTGATCCTCAGCGTGAGTCCTGTCCTCTAGTACGTCCTCTCAGTGGCTGGACCATTAGATGTCATAATGGGCTTGACATGTCCCTAGGCCCCAATTTTTAACCAGATTTCTGGTTGTCCAGTCACAACTCCCCAGGGCTCTACTCTGGAATCTCTCATTTAGTGGGACACCTGAGGTAGAAAAACAAAACAAAACAAATCAACAACAACAAAAAATGGACTTCTTCCATCACACAGAGTGACCCCAAACTCTTTGGGCGGGGCCAAACCCCCAGAGAGTAAGACTAGTCCATTTCCCAAGAATTCACCCGGAAATTTCACGACCATGAGTGACACGATATCCAGAGACAAAAACTTGAGCAAGAGCCTCACACTCGCCCTTTTTTCATATCCTGAAGAGTTCTCCTCATGGTCTGTAGATCAGTCCTGCCATACCTATGACCCGAAACATAAGCCGAGTTTGTGTTTTCAGAC
>NW_026755469.1:0-1213 GCF_022355385.1 Mustela nigripes
GCTGAGGGTCGCAATGCGTGTTTATGCCCTTGTCGCACTCAGGAATGGGCGGGACCTCAGCGTGAAAGATGGTTTCTCCTACACTGAACCTTGGACAACATGGAAACCACAAGGTTTCTTGCCATGGATAAAGAGGAGTTCTGATTTCTGCATCACACTCACCCCTGGGCAGTGATTGGAGATAAGGTCTAGGTTCTGAAGCCTGATAACTTAGGTAGGGAAGAAATGATTACCTAAGGCCACTGTGGGTCTTATGGGCTCAGGGTGCCATCAGTGCCTGGGTGTTACTCAGGATGTCCGGCTCAGGTTGTGACAGACAGTGCATTAGTGCCTAGGTTAGACTATATAATATGGGTACATTCGAGTGCCGTGTAGGTTTATTCTCATTTAATGTTCCCGGGCAGCTCCTTTGGCAATATTTTGTTTCTAGAGGGCAGGCAGAGAGCTGCAATGATGGTCCGGAATTGCCATACTTGTGGGCTTCGGGGCCAGGAGTGTGAGGACAGATCTGAGAACACAAGCTAGATTTGGGATTCAGGTCGAAGGCACGGCATGTACCTCCTGAAGATCTGAAGCAATATCTCATGCATCTGAAGTCAGAGCGAGGATCAGACGTTGGCTCAGCTTGGATTTTCTGTTCATGACGACCCCTTCATGAAGGGAGCCGAATCTCGAGGCCGTGGAGGTTTTCTCACGTTTGGATTGGTGGGATGCCCCCTCCTAGGATTCCTTCTACGGGACAATTGAGACTTGTTGGACAGCTCCAGGACATCCCATATGGATGAGTCCAGACCAACGTTCGAGGATGGATGCCTGGGAAGCCTGCCTCGCATTCCAATTGTCTCCTAGCGACAAGACAGTTTAGATCTGATGGCTCTGTGGGTGCAATCCGGGTGGCTGAGTTGAAATGGACTTTCCTGAGGATGGGTGTAATGTGTGTTTGTGTCCATGAGGGCCTTGGAATGGGGCGGTGGCACCGGGACCCTGAAGTATTCTCCTAAGCTTTTGACATAGCTCCCATGCACAAGTTTCCGTGTGGAGACTAGGTTTGTTCTGATGGGTGCCTCAGGAAAACCCCAATGCTGGTATTGGAACCCAGGGTTTTGAGGAGACATGCTTGTAAACCAAAGCAATGGATCCGATTTTGGCCTAGGGTCCTGTCTGATTCAATCTTCTTCTCTGGGGACATCCATCTAGGGTATGAGTGGAGGTA
>NW_026755470.1:0-1212 GCF_022355385.1 Mustela nigripes
AAAGTCACCATCGCCCAGGGCGGCGTCCTGCCCAACATCCAGGCCGTGTTGCTCCCCAAGAAGACGGAGAGCCACCACAAGGCAAAGGGCAAGTGAAGCCCTGAAGCCCAGCCAGCCCTGGTGTGGAAGAGGACACCTGTGAAATCAAAGGCTCTTTTAAGAGCCACCCACTCTCTCAAGTAAAAGAGTTGTTACAGTAGCCAGCTTGCTCCGTTCTGCCTTTGCGGGTAGTGGGCCGATCCCCTCGGAGACCCCGAGGCGAGGCGAGGGGAAGGGGTTGCTCGTCTCCCAACCCTGAGCTCTCGACCATCTTGATTTTGTTGGGTGGCTCGTAGACCTTAGGACTGGGCGCAGGGAGAGGGGTACAGCCACGCTCGATTCGGTCAGGAGTACTGTCAGGCGGCTCCTGACTCAAGTCTTAAGTGGGGGACCGAGGGCGCAGCTGGCCCGCTTCCCGAGGCCTTGGCCCAACGTACACGTGCACTCCTGCCGGCCGGCAAGGGAGCGGGCAGTTTGCGGGAGTGCGGCAGACCTGGTCCTGGGCTTTCCTGAGCCGGCTGTTGGTCAAGTAAAAGTGTGGGACGGCCTTGGCAGCGGCGGTGCGGGCCTCCACTTAGCTTCCTGGAGGCGGGATCTCGCGCCCGGAAGGCGGAGGGGTTGAGGGGATGAGGTGAGACCACTTTCCGACCTGAAAAGCCCCGACAGGCGTTCCGCCTGACGGAACGAGGGGGCTCTGCAAAGGTAACAAGGCATTTTGGGGGACGGAGCCAACGCAAGCTTGAGGTCGAGTTGGGGAGACAGCGTGGGAAGGAACGGGGAGCCGCGTGTTCTAGGGGGTTGAAGGGCTGGGGAGGAACAACATTCTGACCCGGTTGCGAGCTAACACGCCCTTCCCCCGCCCGCCGAAAAGAAAGGAAAAACAAGGTGCGGAAGGCTGTTGGCAAACTGGAGAGTGGGGAGGGCGGGCGAGGAAGGGAGGATTCTGTCCAAGCCAATGGGTGACGCCAGGGCGGGTGACGTCACGGCCAATGGGCAGGCAGCGCGGGACTTTCAAGTCTTGTCTCGCCCAATCGGAGACAGTGGGTGCCTATAAAAAGTGGGGCGGCGGGCGGAGGGGGCGTTAGTGTGGCTGCGGCGGCGCGGTTGAGGTGGTGATTTGGTTGGTATGGCTCGCACGAAGCAGACGGCCCGCAAGTCGACCGGTGGCAAGGC
>NW_026755471.1:0-1212 GCF_022355385.1 Mustela nigripes
GCTAGGAGACAATTGGAATTGAGGCTGTCTGCCCAGGCATCCATACTTAGAACCCTGTTCTGGAAAAATACCTTATGAGACGTCCTGGAGCCATCCAACAAATCTTAATTGTCCCACAGAAGTAATCCTTGCGGTTTGGAGCATCTCACAACTCTAATAGTGGGAACACCCCCATGGCATTATAATGCCTCCCCCTTCATGAAGGGGCCAACATGGACAGAAACTCCAACCTGAGCCAAAGTCTGATCCTCGACGTGACTTCAGACTCATGAGATCTCAATTCAGCTCTGCAGAGTGTGCCTGCCATGTCCATTTCCCGAAACCTAAGCCTACCTTGTGTTCTCAGACTTCCGTCCTCACTCCCACAAGCCCTCCAGTTTGGGAATTCCGAAGCCACAATGCAGCACTCTGCCTGCCCTCCAGAAGAAAAACTTTGCCCTATGCTGCTAATAAGAAACCCCAAGTGATTATCGAATGCATGCCACTCGACTGTAAAGCAATTATACAGCCTACCCTGAATAGTAATTCCCTGTCTGGCACAGCCTGAGACAAGACATCCCAAACGACACCTAGACAGCTGGCTCCAACCTGTACACAAGGGCCCCGCTATGGCTGTAGTTCGTCATCTCTTCCCAACCTCTGTTTTCAGGCTTCAGAACCTAGACCTTATCTCCAATCACTGCCCAGGGTTGAAAGTGATGCAGAAATTAGAATTCCTCCTTCCCCATGGCCAGAAACCTTGTGGTTGGCATGTTGTCCAACGTTCAATGAGGGAAAACCTGCATTGTCGGAAAGGCCACACCGGTGCTTGAGGGCCGCCTAAGGCACAGGCATGCATTGTGACCTGTAGCATGAGTCCCGTATTAAAGTAACACTTCTAAGTGGCTGGACCAAGATCCTGTATATGGGGCTTTTCTTATCCATAGGCCCCCAGGCTTAACCAGAGCGAGTGTTCCAGTTGTTAGTACCCACTGCTATGCTCCAGAATCCCTCTACTGGGGGGACACATGAAGCAGAAAACAGGACACTTCGCTTCCCACAGAATGACCCCAAATTCTTGGAGGCTGGACAAACTACCAGAGAGGGAGACCTCTACGACCCATGAGGCCACTCCTACATTAAACGGCCATTGTGGACAAAATATCCAGAGACAAAAGACTGAGCGACTGCCTCCCTCTCACCCTTCTTTCATATCCAGAGGAGCTCCCCTCC
>NW_026755472.1:0-1212 GCF_022355385.1 Mustela nigripes
TCTGGCTCCAGGGGCCTGAGCCTGTAGGGTGTGTAGGCCAGGGCTGTTTGGACAGTTGTCTGAAAACACAAACTCGGTTTACATCGGGTCATAGGTATGGCAGGACTGATCTACAGACCATGAGGAGAACTCTTTGGGATATGAATAAGGGCTAGTGTGAGGCCCTGTTCAAGTTTTTGTCTCTGGATAACGTGTCACTCTGGACGTGAAATTCCCGGGTGACTTCATGGGAAATGGACGAGCCTTACTCTCTGGGGCTTTGGCCCTGTCCAAAGAGCTTGCGGTCATTCCGTGGGATGGAAGAAGTCCGTTGCTCTGTTGTTGTTGATTTGTTTTGTTTTGTTTTTCAACTTCAGGTGTCCCACCAAATGAGGGATTCCAGAGTAGAGCCCTGGGGAGGGGCGACTGGACAACCAGAAATCTGGTTAAAATTTGGGGCCTAAGGACATGTCAAGCCCATTATGACATCCAATGTTCCAGCCACTGATATGACGTACTAGAGGACAGGACTCATGCTGAGGGTCACTATGCGTGTTTATGCCCTAGTCGCACTCAAGAATGGGCGAGGCCTCAGGGTGAATGTTGGTTTCTCCTACACTGAACGGAGGACAACATGCCAACCACAAGGTTTCTTGCCATGGGTAAGGAAGAGTTCTGATTTCTGCATCACACTCACCCCTGGGCAGTGATTGGAGATAAGGTCTAGGTCCTGAATCCTGAAAACTGAGGTAGGGAAGAGATGATGATCTAAGGCCATGGCGGGTCTGATGTGCTCAGCGTGTGTCCAGCTGTCTGGGTGATGGTCACGAGGTCCGGGCTCAGGTTGTCAGACAGTGCATTAGTGCCCAGGTTAGACTATATATTTTGGGTGCATTCGAGTGCCGTGTAAGTTCTTATCTGAAGAACTCTTCAGTATATGAAGAATGAGCGAGTCTGAAGCGCGTGCTCAGGCTTTTGTCTCTGGATTTTGTATCAGCGATGGCCGTGGAATGTTGGGGAGGCCTCATGGGCCATGGACGAATCTTGCTCTCTGTGGACTTCGCCCGATCCCAATTGTTTATCGTCAATCTGTGGGATGGGAGGACTCCTTTCAGGTTTGTTACCTCAGGTGTCCACGCAAAGAGGAATTCAAAGCAAAGCCCTGGGGAAGAGTAAAGGCACAACCCGAACTATGGTTAAAAATTGGAGCCTAGGGGCATGGCAAGCCCAATA
>NW_026755473.1:0-1212 GCF_022355385.1 Mustela nigripes
CCATGGCCCAGGACAGCTGGGGGAATGTTGGCTGGTGTGGACTCTGGACCCCTGCAGGCGTTGGAGATCTCTGGGCCCTTGGTTCTTAGTGGGTGCTTGGAGGAGTAGAGCCTGGGGGCTTCCCTGGGGAGGTGGGGGTTCATGGTCGCACTATTTTGGGGGATTTTCCATTTCATTTCACATCCCTCCCAGCCCCACATCCCCAGGGTGTCTGAGGATCTTGATGGGGGTGATCGTCACAAGGCCTGCCTCTGGCTCAGAACCACAGTGAGAAGTCCCAGTGAGGGCCCAAAGCTGGGTTAGGGTAGCCGCGGGACAGCCAGGTCTGGGTGTTGGGGACAGCAGGGTGTACACATTCCAGATGTGGCTGAGGCCCAACTAGACAGAGGCTGTCTCCCGACCCAGGTGCTGATGGCCTGCAGGCAGGAGCTGCTCAGGAGAAGCAGACGATGCCATCTGCAGGTGGGCGAGGGGCCGGTGGACAGAGTGGCCTGGGCCCTGGGCGTGAGGCGGTGTTGCTGGAACCTCCCGGCAGCTGAGTGAGAGCCTCGGGGGACAGGAGACAGCAGTGGCAGCTTGACTGTGAGACCTGCTCCCCTGGCCCCTTACCTGGGGCTCCCCAGGAAACAGATTCTCCCGGAAAACACTGGAAGAACACAAACATGACACTCATGGACACCCAGGTGTCACATGGCGTCGACACTACAGACGTGATAGGTCCTACCTGGCACATGTTGGTGTCACGTTCATTGTGAGCAGGAGCGGCTGCACACTCGGGCTTTGTCCGTGGAAGGGACCTCGCCCGGCGGTGTGGGCCCACAGAACCCAGAGCAGGTGCAGATGCAGTGGGGGAGGCGGCCCCATCTGGGAAGTGCCTGGCTGCAGGTCACTGTCTTGAGTGTGGGGTGCGCCCTTCAAAGGCCTCGCTCCACTCCAGACTTGCTTTCTCCTCGCCCACCTGGCTCTTGGCTGAGTCCTCCCTGGGGATCGCCCTCCCACTTCCCTCGCTTGCCTGGCAAAGATGTCAGTCCCAATAAACCTACTGCCTGATGAACTCTGCCTCCACCTGCTTCTGGGAGCCCATGTGACGACAGCTGCAGCCCTGCAGTCTTTCCATCCCTGTACTGCCTCCTGAGTGGGAGGAAGGATGGTGACAGAGGCTAGGGACCTGCCTGCTGCCTTGGGACCCTTAAGTGAGAGCTCTGCCCTGAG
>NW_026755474.1:0-692 GCF_022355385.1 Mustela nigripes
AGGATGCTGTTTAGTCTACATGTATTTGGGTTCTTTCCAAACTTCCTCTTGTGGTTGAGTTCTAGCTTCAGAGCATTGTGGTCTGAAAATATGCAGGGAATGATCCCTATCTTCTGATACCAGTTGAGTCCTGAGTTAGCACCCAGGATGTGATCTATTCGGGAGAATGTTCCATGTGCACTAGAGAAGAATGTGTATTCTGTTGCTTTGGGATGAAATGTTCTGAATATATCTGTGATGTCCATCTGGTCCAGTGTGTCGTTTAAGGCCTTTATTTCCTTGTGGATCTTTTGCTTGGATGATCTGTCCATTTCAGTGAGGGGAGTGTTAACGTCCCGTACTATTATTGTATTATTGTTGATGTGTTTCTTTGATTTTGTTATTTATTGGTTTATATAGATGGCTGCTCCCCCATTGGGGGCATAGATATTTAAAATTGTTAGATCTTCTTGTTGGACAGACCCTTTGAGTATGATATAGTGTCCTTCCTCATCTCTTATTATAGTCTTTGGCTTAAAATCTAATTAATCTGATATAAGGATCGCCACTCTTGCTTTCTTCTGATGTCCATTAGCATGGTAAATTCGTTTCCACCCCGTCACGTTAAATATGGAGGTGTCTTTGGGCTTAAAATGAGTTTCTTGAAGGCAACATATAGATGGTTTTTTTTTTTTTTATCCATTCTGATACCC
>NW_026755474.1:792-1212 GCF_022355385.1 Mustela nigripes
CTTATTATAGTCTTTGGCTTAAAATCTAATTAATCTGATATAAGGATCGCCACTCTTGCTTTCTTCTGATGTCCATTAGCATGGTAAATTCGTTTCCACCCCGTCACGTTAAATATGGAGGTGTCTTTGGGCTTAAAATGAGTTTCTTGAAGGCAACATATAGATGGTTTTTTTTTTTTTTTATCCATTCTGATACCCTGTGTCTTTTGATTGGGGCATTTAGCCCATTAACATTCAGGGTAACTTGAGAGATATGAATTTTGTGCCATTGGCGACAGTGGCCATTGCTGCTATAAACATTGGGGTACAGATCGCCCTTCTTTTCACTACATCTGTATATTTGGGGTAAATACCCAGGAGTGCAATGGCAGGGTCATAGGGAAGTTCTATTTTTAATATCTTGAGGAATCTCCACACTGT
>NW_026755475.1:0-1212 GCF_022355385.1 Mustela nigripes
AAGGATCAGGGGTGTCTGAGTGTCGCAGAGCTTGCGGGTATTGGAACAGGAAAGCCGGCTACAGAGACAGAGCTGACAGTAAGATCCCAGCTCGGGGTTACCTTGAACCGGTCGCAGGCTCGGTGAGCTCGGAGCACGGCCGGAGGACAGACAGACGGGAGTAAGGGGGCGCTGTTATCTGAGGGCACACTGAGGAGTGGGGCCCCTGGCTCTCGGCTCCCCCAGGCCATTTGTATTCCCGTCCTCCGGAACTCTACGGAAAGCGCCCAGGGAACAAAATCTCCTGAAAGCAAACCTTAGTGGATTACTCAGCATGGCCCACCTGGGGCAAAGACGCTTGAGAATTACTAAAACAGGCCCCTCCCCCATAAGATCAACAAGAAATCCAGCCAAGACAAAGTTCACATAACAAGGAGTATGGTTTCAATACCAAAGAGAGCAGCAGAATTCCAGAGGAGAAAGCAAAGCACGGAACTTGTGGTTTTCACCCTGTGATTTTTTTTAGTCTTGCAGTTAATTTTATTTTTTTCTTTTTCATTTTTTGTTTTTTTTCTCGCCCTCTGGTAAAATTTTTTTTCTTTAACTTTTACCCTTTTCTTTTTTAACGTTTTTTAATTAGTTTATCTAATATATGTATTTTTTCTTTTTTATATTTTTCTTTATTCGTTTTATTTTTTTAATTATTTTATTTTTTTTCTTTTTTCTTTTCTTTTCTTTTTTTCTTTTTTGTTCTTCCTTTTTGAACCACTTTTTATCCCTTTCTCCCCCCTCATGATTTGGGATCTCTTCTGATTTGGTTAAAGCATATTTTCCTTTATGGAGTTGTTGCCACCCTTTTAGTATTTTACTTGCTCCTTCATATACTCTTATCTGGACAAAATGACAAGGTGGAAAAATTCACCACAAAAAAAAAGAACAAGAGGCAGTACCGAAGGCTAGGGACCGAATCAATACAGACATTGGTAATGTCAGATCAAGAGTTCAGAATGACAATTCTCAAGGTTCTAGCCGGGCTCGAAAAAGGCATGGAAGATATTAGAGAAACCCTCTCGAGAGATATAAAAGCCCTTTCTGGAGAAATAAAAGAACTAAAATCTAACCAAGTTGAAATCAAAAAAGCTATTAATGAGGTGCAATCAAAAATGGAGGCTCTCACTGCTAGGATAAATTACATGGTTTTTAAGGAAGAAGGACTTATTTCACGGTTTTAAA
>NW_026755476.1:0-1212 GCF_022355385.1 Mustela nigripes
CACTTCATTCCAATTGTCTCCAAGCAACAAGACAGGTTAGATCTGCTGGATCTGGGGGAGCAACCGAGGAGGCTGAGTTGAAATGGACTCTCCCGTGGATCTGTCCTAATATGATTTTGTGTCTATGGAGACCTTGGAATGAAGTGGTGGCACTGGGGCCCTGAAAGGTTCTCCTAACGAGAGGCTTTCACACAGCTCCATCGTGCAAGTTTCCCATGTGTAGATGAGATTTGTTCTGATGGGTGAGACAAGAAAAAGCCATATGCTGATATTTAAATCCAGGCCTCTGAGGAGAGATGCCTGGAAGCCAAACCAAATTATCCGATAGGTGCCTAGGGGCCTGTTCGTTCCCTCTTTCCTCTGGGGATATCAGTCTACGGGTCTGAGTGCACGTAGGACCTCAGATGGGCCCAGATTGACCCTGTTTGTCCTGGGAAGCCACAAATATGGGGTTGGCCTCAGGGACTTTGGAGGTTTATCCTATTAGTAGGGTTGTGGCCATTGGAATGGGCACATACAATTCCCTTGGAGAGGGCAAGCACAGACGTCAGGTTTGGCTCCAGGGGCCTGAGTCTGTAGGGTGTGTAGGCCAGGGCTGTTTGGACAGTTGTCTGAAAACACAAACTCGTCTTATGTTTCGGGTCATACGTATGGCAGGTCTGATATACAGACCATGAGGAGAACGCTTCGGGATATGAAAAAAGGGCGAGTGTGAGGCTCTTGCTCAAGTTTTTGTCTCTGGATATCGTGTCACTCATGGTCGTGAAATTCCGGATGACTTCATGAGAAATGGACGAGTCTTACTCTCTGGGGTTTTGGCCCCTTCCAAAGAGTTTGGGGTCATTCTGTGCGATGGAAGAAGTCCGTTGTTCTGTTGTTGTTGATTTGTTTTGTTTTGTTTTTCAACCTCAGGTGTCCCACCAAATGAGGGATTCCAGAGTAGAGCCCTGGGGAGTGGCGACTGGACAACCAGAAATCGGGTTAAAAATGGGGGCCTAGGGACATGTCAAGCCCATTATGACATCTAATGGTCCAGCCACTGAGAGGACGTACTGGAGGACAGGACTCACGATGAGGGTCATAGTGCGTGTTTATGCCCTCGTCGCACTGAAGGTTGGGCGGGCCTCAGGGTGAATGCTGTTTTCTCCTACACTGAACGTCGCACAACATGCCAACAACAAGGTTTCTTGCCATGGGTAAGGAAGAGTTCTG
>NW_026755477.1:0-1212 GCF_022355385.1 Mustela nigripes
GTGAGTATATGGCAGGCACAATCTACAGACCTGAATCGAGATCTCGTGCATCTGAAGTCAGGGCGAGGATCAGACGAACGCTCAGGTTGGACATTCTATCCCTGATGGCCCCTTCTTGAAGGGTGGGTGGATCACGAGGCCATTGGGGATTTCCCACGATGGGAGTTCTGGGAAGCTCCCAACTGCAAAGATTCTTCTGCAGGAAAATTGAGACCTGTTGGTTGGCTCCAGGCCAATGATTCTGAGCAGGGTTCTAAGGATGGATGGCGGGGTACGCCACCTTGAATTCCAAACATGAAAGGAGTCCTCCCATCCCACAGATTGACGAAAAACAATAGGGATCAGGCCAATTCCACAGATAGCAAGATTCGTCCATGTCCTATGAGGCCTCCGCAACATTCCACGGCAATCGCTGATACAAAATCGTAAGACAAACGCCTGAGCACACGCCTCTGACTCGCTCAATCTTCAAATCCTGAAGAGTTCTTCGATATGAAACTACATGGCACTCGAAGGCACACAAAATATATATTCTAACCTGGGCACTAATGCACTGTCTGACAACCTGAGCCTGAACCTCCTGACCAACACCCAGACAGCAGACCGCACACTGAGCACATCAGACCCGCCATGGCCTTAGGTCATCAACTCTTCCCAACCTCAGTTTTCAGGCCTCAGAACTTAGACCTTATCTCCAATCACTGCCCAGGGGTGACGGTGATGCAGAACTCAGAACTCTTCCTTACCCATGGAAAGAAACCTTGTGGTTGGCATGTTGTCCAACGTTCAGTGTACGAGAAACCAGCATTCAGCCTGAGGCCCCGCCCATTCTAGAGTGCGACGAGGGCATAAACACGCATTGTGACCCTCAGCGTGAGTCCTGTCCTCTAGTACGTCCTCTCAGATGCTGGACCATCAGATGTCATAATGGGCTTGACATGTCCCTAGGCCCCAATTTTTAACCAGATTTCTGGTTGTCCAGTCGCCCCTCCCCAGGGCTCTACTCTGGAATCCCTCATTTGGTGGGACACCTGAGGTTGTAAAACATAACAAAACAAATCAACAACAATAGAAAAACGGACCTATTCCATCCCACAGAATGACCCCAAACTCTTTGGACGGGACCATACCCCCAGAGAGTAAGACTTGCCCATTTCCCATGAAGTCACCCGGAAATTTCTCGACCATGAGTGACACGATATCCAGCGACAA
>NW_026755478.1:0-1212 GCF_022355385.1 Mustela nigripes
CTTTGGATCATATAGTAGTCTTCTTTACCTCTATCAGAACCCCAGGAAGCTTTATTTATTTATTTACTCACATAAACACATGATCCAACACAATGTTTTTTGATGTTCAAATGTACCGCTTAACACTATGTTAAGTGTTACCGCTTAACACTATGCTTACTGTTCTCTTTCACTGTCTGACTAAATCCTCATCATCACTATGCCATTTAATCAGAAAGAACATTTGAACTCAGAGCTCCCTCCATATCAGAGAATGAAGACTCCATCCTTCTGTTTGTGCAGGTTAAATAAATGTTGATAATGTCTGTCCTGCACATACCCCATCCTGTTCACCAGAATATTCACCATCAAAATATACACAAAATAAAAACCATACCTCACCACTTCTATAACCACCCAGCATGCTAAAATCACCATCATATGTTCCTGAATTATTGACTTGATTGATAACCCCACTTCCACACATATTGCACTCCTTTCTCCCTGCAAATTTATTTTGGTACAGCAACTTCACCTAAAAATCAAGTCAGATGATTTTATTCTGCTGTTGAAAATCTTTTGGTATCTTCCCCTTTCATAGTAAATAAAAACTGAAGGCATTTCACTGTACTAGAAGGTCATACATCAATACTTTCTTCCTCTCTCCACCACTATGAACTCCTCATTGGCCTCCTTGCTTTTCCTCAAAAGGAACAGACAAGCTGTTCACACAAAGTCTATATACTTACTTGCTCTGCCTAGAGCAATCTTTTCCTTTAATATTTATTAACACGCTCCTTCACTTCCTGGGTCTTTGTGCAAAGAACATCTCATAAATGAGATATAACCTCCCAACACAAAATAAAATTAACTTTCATCCCAGCATTCTCCAATGGCTTTTACATTTCCTGTATTTCTTTGTAACACTTATCACCATCAACCATCAATCATTATTCTATTACTGGATTATTTTCTTATTTGAGACAGAGAGAGAGAGAATTGGGAGGGGGCACAGAGGAAGAAGAAAACACCCCAATGCCTAGAAAGCCTGCTGGGGAGTTACATACCAGGACCCTGAGATCATGACCCAAGCCAAAGGAAGTCACTCAATGGACTGAGCTACCGAGGTACCCCTCTATTATTGGTTTATTTCACTATTATATTTCAAAAGAATGTAAGCTCTTTGTGGTCAGGTATTTTATATGTTTTATTAATTGAAGTATTCTCAGAAAG
>NW_026755479.1:0-1212 GCF_022355385.1 Mustela nigripes
CTTCTGCCTCATTTATCCTAGCAGTGAGAGCCTCCATTTTTGATTGCACCTCATTAATAGCTTTTTTCATTTCTACTTTGTTAGATTTTAGTTCTTTTATTTCTCCAGAAAGGGTTTTTATATCTCTCGAGAGGGTTTCTCTACTATCTTCCATGCCTTTTTCGAGCCTGGCTAGAACCTTGAGAATTATTATTCTGAACTCTAGATCTGACATATTACCAATGTCTGTATTGAATAGGTCCCTAGCCTTCGGTACTGCCTCTTGTTCTTTTGTGTGTGTGTGTGTGTGTGTTGAATTTTTCCATCTTGTCATTTTTTCCAGATAAGTGTATATGAAGGAGCAAGTAAAATACTAAAAGGGTGGCAACAACCTCAGGAAAATATGCTTTAACCAAATTAGAAGAGATCCCAATTTTTTAGCGTGGAGAAAGGGGATAAAAAGAGGTTCAAAAAGGAAGAAAGAAAAAAAAAAGAAAAAAGAAAAAGAAAAGGAAAAAAATAAAAGAATTTTAAAAAAAGAAAACAAATAAGAAAAATATAAAAAAGAAAAAATATATATATTAAATCAACTAGTTAAGAAACGTTAACAAAGAAAAAGGTAAAAGTTAAAAAAAAAATTAACCAGAAGGCGTGAAAAAAAAACAATAAATGAAAAAGAAAAAAATTATATTAACTGCAAGACTAATAAAAATCACAGGGAAAAAGCCCTGAGTTCCGTGCTTTGCTTTCTCCTCCTCTGGAATTCTGCTGCTCTCCTTGGTATTGAAACCGCACTCCTTGGTAGGTGAACTTGGTCTCGGCTGGATTTCTTGTTGATCTTCTGGGGAGGGGCCTGGTGTAGTGATTCCCAAGTGTCTTTGCCCCAGGCGGAATTGCACTGCCCTTATCAGGGGCCGGGGTGAGTAATCCTCTTGGGTTTGCTTTCAGGAGCTTTTGTTCCCTGAGCGCTTTCTGTAGAGTTCTGGAGCACGGGGAATACAAATGGAGGCCTCCTGGTCTCCCGCCCGGAGGACCCGAGAGCCCAGGGCCCCACTTCTCAGTGCGCCCTCAGAGAACAGCGCCCAGTTACTCCCGTCTGCCTGACCTCCGGCCGCGCTCCGAGCTCACCGAGCCTGCGTCCGGTTCAAGGTAACACCGAGCTGTGAGCTTACTGTGGGCTCTGTCTCTGTAGCCGGCTTTCCCGTTCCAATACCCGCAAGCTCTGCGACACTC
>NW_026755480.1:0-501 GCF_022355385.1 Mustela nigripes
TCTGAAGAACTCTTCAGGATATGAAGAATGCGCGATTTGAGGCGCGTGCTCAGGTTTTGTCTCTGGATTTTGTATCAGCGATGGCCGTGGAATGTTGGGGAGACCTCATGGGCCATGGACGAATCTTGCTCTCTGTGGACTTGGCCCGATCCCAATTGTTTTTCGTCAATCTGTAGAATGGGAAGAATCCTTTCAGGTTTGTTACCTCATGTGTCCCACCAAAAGAGGAATCCAAAGCAGAGCCCTGGGTAAGACTGAAGGGCCAACCTGAACTATGGTTAAAAACGGGGCCTAGGGGCATGGCAAGCCCAAAATGCTGTCTCTCCATCCAGCCACTGAGAGGCCTTATCTGAGGACTGGGCTCAGGCTGAGGGTCACAATGTGTGTTTGTGACCAATGTGGCCCGCAAGCATGGGCGGGGCCTCATGGGCCACACTGGTTTCAAGTTCACTGAAACTTGGACAACATGCCAACCACAAGGTTTCTTGACATAGGGAAAGA
>NW_026755480.1:601-1212 GCF_022355385.1 Mustela nigripes
CATTGGTCACAAACACACATTGTGACCAATGTGGCCCGCAAGCATGGGCGGGGCCTCATGGGCCACACTGGTTTCAAGTTCACTGAAACTTGGACAACATGCCAACCACAAGGTTTCTTGACATAGGGAAAGAGTTCTGATTTCTGCATCATTTTCAAACCCGGGCCGTGATTGGAGATAAGGTCTAGGTTCTGATGCCTGTAAACCGAGATTGAGAAGAGAGGACGACCTAAGGCCATGGCGGGTCCGATGAGCGCATTGTCCGGCCAGCTGTCTGGTTGGGGCCAGGAGGTCCAGACTCAGGCTGTGTCAGAAAGGGCATTAGTGCCCAGTTCAGCCTATATATTTAGGGCACAGCCAAATGGCGTGCAGGTTGATCCTCATTTGGGGTTTCTGGGTAGCCCCAGAGTGGAATGTTTTTCTTCTGGAGGGCAGGCAGAGTGCTGCATTTTAGTTCTGGATTGCCAAACTGAGGGGCTTCTGGGCCAATAGTCTCAGGACGGAAGTCTGAGAACCCAAGCTAGGCCTAGGTTTCTGGGTGAGACCTGAATCGAGATCTTGTGAATCTGAAGACAGGGCGAGGATCAGACGATCGCTCAGGTTGGACATTC
>NW_026755481.1:0-1212 GCF_022355385.1 Mustela nigripes
AACCCTGACCCTGACCTTGACCCAGTCCCTAAACCTAACCCTGACCCTAACCCTAACCCTAACCCTGGCCCTGACCCTGAGCCTGACCCTGAACCTGACCCTAACCCTAACTCAAAACCCTAACTCAACCCCTAACCTTCCCCATCCTCCTGCCCACCCACCGACTCAAGCCAGGGCTCTATCCAAGGACAGGCTGGACCTCTGTCCCAGGGAACACCCAGGAAGACCCAGCAGAGGGAGAGAGAAGTGGAAGGGGCCCACTGAGCTCCCTGTCCTGATTTGGCCTCCACTGACGTCTCCAAGTCCTCATGCTCAAGCCTGCATTGAGCAGGACCCTGGGACGGATTCTGAATTCCAGGCCAGCTGGGTGGGGGGTACTCGATGACCTTTGCATCCCCAGATGTCCAACCCGCCTGGCCTGGCACCCTGAGCCTTGCTTCCCAGGATAGGCACGGTTCCGGTGCTCAGCAGACTTTGGGGCCACAGAGGACTTGGCAGTGGTGAGGGAACATGGGGGACCAGTCGGGGACAGCGCCATGGTGGGTCCGCATCCACCACAAGGCTGGGTCAGGGGACAGGTGCTGTGTGCAGGTCTCCTAGGCACACCTGGCCCTCTCGGAATGGAGGTCTGTGTGCCTGGTGCACCTTTCCTCCACCTCCACCTACCCCTGGAGCAAAGGCCAGGTTCAAGCATTTCCATGTCCAACCCTCAGGGACAGTTGGGAACCTGGGCTCAAGAGAGGCAGTGACTGGCCCAGGACAAAAATTGGGTACAGAGTCCAAGGAGCAAAGCTTCCCTCCAGTCCTAGGCAATTCCTGACCCTCCCATGAGGTTTGCTTTGAGGGTGAGAGCTCCTCAGATGCTTGGGGAGAGCTACCCACCCCATCCCATGTGGGGACATGACCTCGGGCATCCCTAGACAGCTAGAGGCATATGTGTTTGAGCGTGCGTGTGTGTGTATGTGTGTGTGTGTGTGTGCGTGCACACACACACACACACACATACACACACTCACACACACCCCACTCTGCCCAGCTAGGGGTCAGAGGGGGAGACACCCTGGGACAATGGTGGGTAACAAGGGGGAAAGAAGTAAGAGGTTGGAGACAGCTGGGCCATGGGGTCGGGGGCATCAGGACTCCTGGCCAGGACCGAGATCCAAAACATGGGGAGGGGAGACAGGACAGGCTGATGGTCAAGGGGTCCCCAAG
>NW_026755482.1:0-1212 GCF_022355385.1 Mustela nigripes
GACGGGTACGATGTGCTCAGTGTGCGGCTAGCTGTCTGGGTGGGGCCAGGAAGTCCAGGCTCAGGCTCTGTCAGAAAGGGCATTAGTGCCCAGATCAGCCTATATATTTCGGGTACAGCCGAATGGCGTTCCCCGTTGATCATCATTTGGGGTTTCTGGGTAGCCCCATGTGGCAATGTTTTTCTTTGGAGGGCAGGCAGAGTGCTCCATTGTAGTTATGGATTGCCAAACTGGGGGGCTTATGGACCAGCACTCTGAGGATGGAAGTCTGAGAACCCAAGCTAGGCCTAGGTTTCTGGGTGAGGATATGGCAGTCACAATCTACAGACCTGAATCGAGATCTCGTGCATCTGAAGTCAGGGCGAGGGTCAGACGATCGCTCAGGTTGGACATTCTGTCCCTTTTGGCCCCTTCTTGAAGATGGGGTGGATCACGAGGCCATGCGGGTTTTCCCATGATGGGAGTTGTGAGAAGCTCCCAACTGCAAAGATTCTTCTGCAGGACAATTGAGACCTGTTGGTTGGCTCCAGGACAACGATTCTGAGCAGGGTTCTAAGGATGGATGGCTGGGTAGCCCATCTCACATTCCAATTGTCTGCAAGCAACAACACAGGTTAGATCTGCTGGATCTGGGGGAGCAACCGAGGAGGCTGAGTTGAAATGGACTCTCCCGTGCATGTGTCCTAATATGATTTTGTGTCTATGGAGACCTTGGAATGTAGTGGTGGCACTGGGGCCCTGAAGGGTTCTCGTAAAGAGAGGCTTTCACACAGCTCCATCGTGCACGTTTCCCATGTGTAGATGAGATTTGTTCTGATGGGTGAGTCAAGAACAGCCATATACTGTTATTGAAATCCAGGCCTCTGAAGAGAGATGCCTTGAAACCAAAGCAAAGGATCTGATAGGATCCTAGAGTCCTGTTCGTTCCTTTTTACATCTGGGGACATCAGTCTACGGGTCTTAGTGCAGGTAGGTGCTCAGATGGGCCCAGATTGCCGCTCTTTGTCCTGGGAAGCCACAAATATTGGGATGGCCTCAAGGACTTTGGAGGTTTATCCTCGTAGTAGGGTTGTGGCTATTGGAATGGGCACATACAATTCCCTTGGAGAGGGCAAGCACAGTCGTCAGGTTTGGCTCCAGGGGCCTGAGCCTGTAGGGTGTGTAGGACAGGGCTGTTTGGACAGTTGTCTGAAAACACAAACTCGGCTTATG
>NW_026755483.1:0-1212 GCF_022355385.1 Mustela nigripes
AGAGAAAGAGAGAAAAAGAGAAAGGGAAAGACAGAGAGGTGGCTGCAGTGAATTGATGAGTTGCAGGATAGATTTTAAAGTTTTGTCTTTTGCTTTCTACATTTCCTTTTCCTTAGGTTCAAAATAACAATCAGTAATATCTCAGATGCCTGCTGGTAACATCAGCAGAAAGAGTTAGAGGTTCCCAGAATTAAAGATGAGATATACTTTTCCTGACATAAGAAAAGTCATTTTTTGTCTCCAGCTATTTTCAATGATCTATACCCCACCTGTGTACTTGCCCAAGCACACTTCTTCCAAAACTTCCTGGGAGGTCCTTACAAGGAAATGAAAAAAACTCACTACTTAAGCAATTTGAGGGAATGAGGCAATGGGAAAACTAACATTCACCACCAAATCAGGAAATAGCATAAGCTATTGAGACAATAAATCAGTGCTAAAACTCCTAATGCTATTTTAAAAGTAATCAAGGCCTTGCATTCCTTGTCCCAGAAAATGAGCCCAAGACCCCATCTTGTTTATATCTGCTCTTGAAGCCTGCAGCGTTCCTTTCCCTTGTCCAACAGTTACCTCTGCTTTATTCTAACGTTGAAGTTTCTGCCCTCAGTGGAATACAAGCTTCATTCAGGTGAACATGCAATACATATTGTACAAATACATATGTGGATGTGCATGCATCCACAACCTTATGACCAACCATACACGGGATAATTAAACTCTCCCTTCTGAGTATTCATCTTAAATACTAAATAAAAATCTCTCTCCTATTCAAACAGTTAAGGCTTTGGAACTTATTCCCTGTGATCTTCTTGTATGTTGTAAACAAAGATTCCTTGTTTGACAACTCCACCTGTTTCTGTGATTCACCAAAGGTTGACCTCAGTTAGTTCAGTTACTGTAATGGCTTTCACTCCTCTGATTCTACCTCTGCAAGTCTCCAAATTTAAGTATTTTTTTCTCACAATTCCGCATGTTCTTCGCTTTAAACTGCAACTCTGAAGAGATGATTTGCTTGTTTAAAAAAAAAATCAATAAAAGGGAGTAGTAGTCAACATTGTTACTTTGAACTTCCTGCCCTAAGGGGCTCTCCTGTTGTTTCTCTTTGCCTTCCTGGACTAAAACGACAGAAATTTGGCAATACATCACTCCCCAATCCAGATTACTGACAGAACAGTTTATACTCTTAGAAAAATATTAGTTTAAAAGATCACA
>NW_026755484.1:0-1212 GCF_022355385.1 Mustela nigripes
TTTCAAACATGGGCAGTGATTGGAGATAAGGTCTAGGTTCTAAATCCTGAAAACCGAGGCTGGGAAGAGATAACGACCTAAGGCAATGGCTGGTCCGATGTGCTCAGTTAGCGGCCAGCTGTATGGGTGAGCCAGGAGGTCTAGGCTCAGCCTCTGTCAGAAAGGGCATTATTGCCCAGGTCCGCCTATATATTTTGGGTACAGCCAAGTGGCGTGCAGGTAGATCTTCATTTGGGGTTTCTGGGTAGCCCCAGAAGGCAATGTTATTCTTCTGGAGGGCAGGCAGAGTGCTGCATTATAATTCTGTATTGCCAAACTGGAGGCCTTGTGGGCCATTAGTCTGAGGATGGAAGTCTGAAGACACAAGCTAGGCTTACGTTTCTGGTGAGGACATGGCAGGCACAATCTACAGACCTGAACCGAGATCTCGTGCATCTGAAGTCAGGGTTAGGATCAGACGATCACTCAGGTTGGACCTTATGTCCTGAGGGCCCCTTCATGAAGGGGGCGGTATCATGAGGCCATGGGTGTTTTCTCACGATGGGAGTTGTGAGAAGCTCCCAACTTCAAGGATTCTTCTGCAGGACAAATGAGACCTGTTGGTTGGCTCCAGGCCAACGATTCTGAGCAGGGTTTTAAGGATGGATGGTGGGGTAGGCCACCTCGCATTCCAATTGTCTCCTAACAACAAGACAAGTTAGATCTGCTGGATCTCGCGGAGCAACCGAAAACGCTCAGTTGAAATGGACTCTCCTGTGGATGGGTCCTAATGTGTTTTTGTGTCTATGGAGACCTTGGAATGAAGCAGTGGCCCTGGGGCCCTGAAAGGTAATCCTAAACAGAGGCTTTGACACAGCTCCCACGTGCAAGTTTCCCATGTGTAGATGAGATTTTTATTGAAGTGTGAGTCAAGAAACAGCCATATGCTGGTATTGAAATCCAGGCCTCTGAGGAAAGATGCCTGGAAACCAAAGCAATGGATCCGATTAGTGCCTAGGGGCCTGTTCGTTCCTTTTTACCTCTAGGAACATCAGTCTACGGGTCTGAGTGCAGGTAGGTTCTCAGATGGGCTCAGATTACTCCAGTTTGTCCTGGGAAGCCACCACTATTGGGATGGCCTCAGGGACTTTGTAGGTTTATCCTATTAGTAGGGTTGTGGCCATTGGAATGGGCACACAGAATTCCCTTGGTGAGGGCAAGTACAGTCCTCAG
>NW_026755485.1:0-1212 GCF_022355385.1 Mustela nigripes
AGGTCATGATCCCAGGGGCCTGGGATCGACTCCAGCATTGGGCTCTCTGCTCAGCAGGGAGCCTGCTTCTCCTCATCTCTCTCTCTGTCTGTCTCTCTGCCTATTTGTGATATCTCTCTGTCAAATAAATAAATAAAATCTTAAAAAAAAAGTTTACCATAACGATAATTGTAAGCAAGATATTGTAATACCACAGAAAGACTAGATTAAAGGAACAGAATATATATTATCAATTATATTTTATATTTAATATGAGGGAAAAAGCAATACAAGAGAGCAAAATACAATCTTTTAAAAAAAATGGTTCTGGAGTAATGGTGAAGTTAAAGGTAAAAATATAAAATAAAATAAAAATAAAATAAAATAATAAAATAACATAAATCCAGGCAGATATCATACACTCTTCACAAAAATTAACTCAGATTGGATTATAAACCTAAACATGAAACATGTAGAAGGTAATATTGAAGAAAATTTAAATGACCTTGGTTTTGGCAATAACTTTAGCTACAAAAGCACAAGCACTGAATTTAAAAATGTCTACTCTGTGAAACATAATGCCAAGAGAATGAAAAGGCAAAGCACAGACTATGAGAAAAAATTTGCAAAATACACATCTGGCAAAGGACTGTTAATCAAAAATACACAAAGACCCCTTAAAACTCAACAATGGGGGAAAAAACCTGATTAAAAATGAGCCAAAGACCTTAGCAGATACCTCACAAAAGAAAATATTACAGATGGCAAATAAGCATATTAAAATATGCTTCACATCATATGTCATCAGGAAAATGAAAATTAAAACAAAAAAGAGACACCAATACATACCCAGAATCCAGAACACTGACAACAGAACACTAGAACACTAAATGTTGGTGAGGATGTGGAGTAACAGGAATGTTCTTCCATGTCTATTGAGAATAAAGAATGGAAAACAACTTGGCAGTTTCTTACAAAACTAAACATATTCTTGCCAGATGATTCAGCAGTAGCAGTTCTTGGTATTTATCCAAAGAAGATGAAAATTATACCCACAAAGATGTCTATAGTAGTTTTATTCATAACTGACAAAAGCTTGGAAGCAACCAAGATATCCTTCCATAGGTGAAAGGTCAAATAAAGTGTAGTACATGCAAACAATGGAATATTATTTAATGCTAGAGATATGAATTACCAAGCCATGAAAAGATATGGATATAAATATTTAATAAA
>NW_026755486.1:0-1212 GCF_022355385.1 Mustela nigripes
TTGGGTGCATTCGGGTGCCATGTAGGTTCTTATCTGAAGAACTCTTCAGGATATTAAGAATGAGCGAGTCTGAGGCGCGTGCTCAGGCTTTTGTCTCTGGATTTTGTTTCAGCGATGGCCGTGGAATGTTGGGGAGGCCTCATGGGCCATGGACTAATCCTGCTCTCTGTGTATTTGACCCGATCCCAATTGTTTTTCTTCAATCTGTGGGATGGGAGGACTCCTTTCAGGTTTGTTACCTCAGGAGTCCCACCAGAAGAGGAATTCCAAAGCAGAGCCCTGGGGAAGAGTGAAGACACAACCAGAACTACGGTGAAAAATTGGGGCCTAGGGGCATGGCAAGCCCAATATGCTGTCTCTTCATCCAGCTACTAAGAGGCCTTACCTGAGGACTGGGCTCAGGCTGAGGGTCACAATGTGTGTTTCTGACCAATGTGGCCCGCAAGCATTGGCGTGGCCACATGGGCCACACTTGTTTCAACTACATTGAACATTGGACAACATGCCAACCACAAGGTTTCTTGCCATGGGGATAGAGTTCTGATTTCTGCATCATTTTCAACCCCGGGCCGTGATTGGATATAAGGTCGAGGTTCTGAATTCTGAATACCGAGGTTGAGAAGAGATGACGACCTAAGCCCATGGCGGGTCTGATGTGCTCAGTGTGCAGCCAGCTGTCTGGGTGTGGCCAGGAGGTCCAGGCTCAGGCTGTGTCAGAAAGGGCCTTATTGCCCAGGTCAGCCTATATATTGGGCGTACAGCCAAATGGCGTGCAGGTTAATCCTGATTTGGGGTTTCTGGGTAGCCCCAGAGGGCAATGTTTTTCTTCTGGAGGGCAGGCAGAGTGCTCATTGTAGTCTGGATTGCCAAACTTGAGGGCTTGTGGGCCAGTAGTCTGAGGACGGAAACTGAGTACCCAAGCTAGGCCTAGGATAATGGGTGAGGATATGGCAGGCACAATCTCCAAACCTGAATCGAGATCTCGTGCATCTGAAGTCAGGGCGAGGATCAGACGATCGCTCAGGTTGGACATCTGTCCCTGATGGCCCCTTCTTGAAGGGGGGGTGGTTCACGAGGCCATGGGGGTTTTCCCACGATGGGAGTTGTGAGAAGCTACCAACTGCAAAGATTCTTCTACAGGACAATTGAGACCTGTTGGTTGGCTCCAGGACAACGATTCCGAGCAGGGTTCTAAGGATGGATGGCTGGGTT
>NW_026755487.1:0-1212 GCF_022355385.1 Mustela nigripes
AGGATGCCTGCGTCAACAGCCAAGGCCAGCATGTGGAAGGTAGCCTTTCCCAAGATCATTCCTCAGCGTCCTCTAGCCTGCTGGGAACCGCAAAGACACACACCATCCATAAGGCCCTGGGGACCTAATAGATGAGCAGAAGACGAGGTCAAAACCCAGAGTTAGACCGACCCTTTCTGGAAGACAAAGAGGCAGCCGCCTTATCAGTGAATTTAATGAGCACCTATTTGTGTGTGTTAACTTTGCCAAATGCAGAAATCCCTGTCTCCAGGGTGTTTATGATATATTGACGAGACAAGGTGCATACAGACCAAAATGATTTAATTACCATCTCCCCAGGCAGAGGCTCCTAGATGATCTTCCTCGGTGGAATGTCTCTTGTTCTTCCCCATTGGAGAACATCATGATTTTCCTCTTTTCTCCCCCCACATTCAGGACCCTTTTCTACAGATGGAATTGTACATTTATCGGCTTACCTGTTTCTTGTCTGTCTTCCCGTGCAGAGCTGAGCTGTACGAACAATAAGGCGGGGGCTGTGTTCATTTTGCTGTTGCTCTATATCCAGAAGCTAACACGGTGCCTGCAACATAGTAAGTGCTCAATAAATGTTTCTTGAAGGAATGAACAAATGAATGAGTGAGTGAACAAAGGAAAGAGAAGCTTGGCTGGGGAAAGTCTCCTAGGCCAGGAGAACATGTCGCAGACCCAGCTAGAAAGGAAGCTGGTTGAAGCCCCTTTTGACAAGGATAAGCCACTTTCCTCCCCAGAAATGACTCCAAACGGCAGGTGGGTGGGTATCTCTATTCCTAGAGGGGCCTCCTAACTGAGGACCTCGTGGAAATAATAAAGGAATCCAACAAGGGTGACAGAGATGCCATTGAGAAAAGAACCACACATATTTTATTCTATATTAACACAATCATTATATAACCAGGGGTAGAATTTTGATGACAGCCACCATCCCTTCCTCCCTGAGGGGCTACACAGAGCTGTTGCCCAGTGTGGCTTGGGGAGCTGTTTCTGTTCTGGCTTGATCTAGATTTCTCTTCTCCCAGCCTCTGCTGACCTCCTTCTGAGTCTGACATGGGTCCTTAACCTACTCTGCCTGCTTGGGAATCCATTACTTCCTTGTTTCGGGGTCTTTATTACTATTTGCAGAATATTCTCAGTCTCTGAAAATGTGATTGCTCAAATTTCACTTTAAAGACAGTC
>NW_026755488.1:0-1212 GCF_022355385.1 Mustela nigripes
TCACTCATTCTCTCTCTCAAATAAATAAAATCTTAAAAAAAAAAAAAGATATACAACTCTGTGCCACAAAATAAGACTAGAATGCAAATATAAGTAAATCAGATATTTGTATGTCTCCAGGGCCAGTACTGACAAAGTAGGAATAAGAGAAGTTTGTAAGAATGAGAGCACATGATATGGTCACTAGAAGAGTCTAGGCTGAATAGAAACTGGTGTAATCTAAAAATGGCTGGAAGACAGGAGAACAACAGTAAGGCTGGGAAGCAACTGACAGCCAAGAGAAGAAAAGTAACAGGTTTTGTTGCAGAAATAAAGATTAAAGACATGAAATCTGTGAAGTTGAACAGTTCTGTAATCCACTTTAAGACGACAAATTTCAAATATTGAGTGGAAACTTCTGAAAATAAACAGATTTCAAAAATTCTTTAAATGGGACGTTCAAAGGACCATGAGGCTAGGGTTCTGAAAAGCTCATCCAGATCAAATCAGCCACGTGAAGGCAGAGGATGGAATGAAAAGGAAAACCTTGTCTTCACTGCCCGGATTTTCCCTCGAGATGGAGGAGTCTTCTGAGGGGGAAGAAGAGATCACTGAAAAGGCATATAAACCATATATAACTAGATGACCGGAGCCCCGGCTCACTGAAAAACCTAAAATCAAATTAAATATATCCAACTTCATCCCTTGAAATAGAGTTTACAATAATTAACATTAAAAACAATTCCTCAAAGAATACCCATTGAGTTTATCTGCATTTTTGTAGTTGATTAAAATATGAAAGATATATTGTTCTAAGCAAACAAACACTCAAGAAAGGCACCTCTTCTGGACCAAACACACAACGAGGAGAGACTTTAAGTTTAATTGTAACCATGTAAAACTTCACAGAGTGAAAAGATCGCTTGTAACCCATGTTAAGACAGCTAAGCATTTACTTTCTGACAAGATTTAAAGTGTAGCAGCAAAAATGGCTGGGGCAGATTCCAAAAGAGAGAAGAGAACCCAACCCTGTTGCTGGAGTCAAGATTTTCCCCATTAACATTATTACTAGACTGACGCTTAGCACTGCTTCCTGCTTTCGCTATGCCTACCCACAGAGACATGACAGATATTTATTAGATGTATATTAGATACACTGAAAATAGTCTAGGTTGTCTGTCAAAGAAAAAAAAAAAGGTGTCATAAACCATTATGTTACAAGAGAGAAAAATG
>NW_026755489.1:0-1212 GCF_022355385.1 Mustela nigripes
AATTGTCCTGCAGAAGAATCTTTGCAGTTGGGAGCTTCTCACAACTCCCATCGTGGGAAAACCCCCATGGCCTCATGATCCACCCCCGCTTCAAGAAGGGGCTTTCAGGGACAGTATGTCCAACCTAGCGATCGTCTGATCCTCGCCCTCACTTCAGATGCACGAGATCTCAATTCAGGTCTATAGATTGTGCCTGCCATATCCTCACCCAGAAACCTAGGCCTAGTTTGGGTTCTCAGACTTCCGTCCTCAGACTACTGGCCCACAAGCCCTACAGATTGGCGATCCAGAACTACAATGCAGAACTCTGCATGCCCTCCAGAAGAAAAACATTGCCCTCTGGGGCTACCCAGAAACCCCAAATGAGGATCAACGGGGCACGCCATTTGTCTGGACCCCAAATATATAAGCTGACCTGGGCACTAATGCCCATTCTGACACAGCCTGATCTTGGACCTACTGGCCACACCCAGACAGCAGGCCGCACACTGAGCTCATTGGACCCGCTATGGCCTTAGTTTGTCATCTCTTCTCAACCTCGATTTTCAGGCCTCAGAACCTAGACCTTATCTCCAATCACGGCCGGGGTTTGAAAATGATGCAGAAATCAGAAGTCTTTCCCCATGGCAAGAAACCTTGTGGTTGGCATGTACTCCAAGGTTCAGTGTACTTGAAAACTGTGTGGCCCATGAGTCCCTGCCCATGCTTGCGGGCCACATTGGTCACAAACACACATTGTGACCCTCAACCTGAGCCCAGTCCTCAGGGAAGGCCTCTCAGTGGCTGGATGGAGAGACAGCATATTGGGCTTGCCATGCCCCTAGGCCCCAATTTTTAACCATAGTTCGGGTTGTCCCTTCACTCTTCCCCAGGGCTCTACTTTGGAATTCCTCTTTTGGTGGGACACCTGAGGTAACAAACCTGAAAGGAGTCCTCCCATCCCACAGATTGACGAAAAACAATTGATCGTTCCACGTCCAAAGAGAGCAAGATTCGTCCATGGACCATGAGGCCTCCCCAACATTCCACGGCCATCGCTAATACAAAATCGAGAGATAAAAGCCTGAGCACACGATTCAGACTCGCTCATTCTTCATATCCTGAAGAGTTCTGCACATTAGAACTTACACGGCACTCGAATGCACCCAAAATATATAGTCTAACCTGGGCACTAATGCACTGTCTGACAACCTGAGCCCGGACCTCGTGACC
>NW_026755490.1:0-1212 GCF_022355385.1 Mustela nigripes
CTTAATCTGGGTGTTCATATCCTTTATTATTCCTGTGACATTTTTTGTGATAGTCTGGGATGTACACGCAACATTCTGTCTTGATATTGCATGTGTGCCACCCTGGGCTGCTGTCAGGACTTCTAAGGCCATCCTATTTTGTAGGACTGCCTTGCGTATCTGTGACACTTCGGTATTAAGCAGGGAGATGCTATTTAGTGGATCATTGAGTGCCTTTGTAGTATATTTATTAAGAGCTTCTACATGCCACATGACATCCTCCAGTCCCGCAGATGGAACAAAGATGGATGCTAAGTGATCATACCATTTAAAAATAGATCGCGTCCATCTTTGTTTTAAGTTGGGGACATTAGCTGGAGTTGTAATGGTTTTAGTAATGCGCCCATGGATCCAGGCAAATCCTAAAGTACAGCGACCTATCCACCCTGGAGGAAGCCAGGGCCACAGGTTGGTTCCACATATCCAGTGGGTTCCGTTTGGAGCTGGCCATCTAATGCCAGCTCACCTTACCCAATCAGTAGCAAACCAGTCAGTAGCCTGGAGTACTATAACTGCCTTCTGACTGAGCTGTCCAATCGTGGGTGTAAGCCACAGATATGTATCCCAGATTTGATATATGCCATCCTTAGTATAGCGATAAGGAGGGTTTTGGAACTTAGGCCCATATTTGATTGGGGAGTTATGGCTTGATAGCAATCCCCTTTCCTTCCAAATAGCTCCATGGTCAATGTAGTACCAGGAAAGCATATTTGGAGTCAGTATAAATGTTAATTCTTAGACTTTGGCAATTGCAAAGTGCTAGTGAGCACTATGGCATACCTAACTTATCTTTATTTTTTTTCCTATGAAAACTACTGTCATCAGAAAACCAACTCTCATTCATATTTTTAACAGGGGCATCTTAAATCTGGCCAGATAGAGTAAGCAAGATCAATAACCTTTTTTGCATTTATAGAGAAAGAAGTACAGTGGTCAGGTTCAGGCATACAGGTAACTAGGTTTAAAGTTTGACAAGTTTTATTTCTGGCATATCTGTTAATGTAGCCCAGTATTTAATAAGTTGGCCTCCATCATCAATTGGTGGCCTTTGGCTTCTAAGACAAATCTGGACCTGATGTGACATCATTACAGTCAAGGACTGTCCCATAGTGAGCTTTGAGGCTCCTTTATAGGAGGGCTGTTCCATGCTTAGCTAAAGCATCTGTTTGCAAT
>NW_026755491.1:0-556 GCF_022355385.1 Mustela nigripes
CATCCCTGTCCCACACACCCTCCAGGCTGAGGACCCTGGAGCCACACCTCAGGACTGTGCCTGCCCTCTCCAAGGAAATTCTTCCCATTCCATTGGCCACAACCCTACAGATTAGGAGAAACCTACAAAGTCCCAGAGGCCATTCCCATAGTGTAGGCCGCCCAGTACAAAGAGGGGTGATCTGTCACAAGTTGAGCAACGACCTCAACTCACCCGTAGACAGATCCCAAGAGAAAGGTATTAAACTGGACAGCCCCTAGAATGTAATTGGTTCCATTGCTTTAGTTTCTAAGCATCTCTCCTCAGAGGCCTGTTTTCCAATACCAGCATATGGGGGATTCCAGAGATACCAATCAGAACAAATCTTGTCTCCGCATGGGAAACATATCCTTTGGAGCTCTGTAAAATCTCCAGTTAGGAGAAACCTTCACGTAACCAGAGCCACCGCCCTATTCCAAGGTCTCCATGGACACAAAAGCGCATTATGACCATTCGGCAGGAGAGTACATTTCAACTCAGCCCCGTTGATTACACCCCCAGAGCCAGAATATCAAAC
>NW_026755491.1:656-1212 GCF_022355385.1 Mustela nigripes
CATCCCTGTCCCACACACCCTCCAGGCTGAGGACCCTGGAGCCACACCTCAGGACTGTGCCTGCCCTCTCCAAGGAAATTCTTCCCATTCCATTGGCCACAACCCTACAGATTAGGAGAAACCTACAAAGTCCCAGAGGCCATTCCCATAGTGTAGGCCGCCCAGTACAAAGAGGGGTGATCTGTCACAAGTTGAGCAACGACCTCAACTCACCCGTAGACAGATCCCAAGAGAAAGGTATTAAACTGGACAGCCCCTAGAATGTAATTGGTTCCATTGCTTTAGTTTCTAAGCATCTCTCCTCAGAGGCCTGTTTTCCAATACCAGCATATGGGGGATTCCAGAGATACCAATCAGAACAAATCTTGTCTCCGCATGGGAAACATATCCTTTGGAGCTCTGTAAAATCTCCAGTTAGGAGAAACCTTCACGTAACCAGAGCCACCGCCCTATTCCAAGGTCTCCATGGACACAAAAGCGCATTATGACCATTCGGCAGGAGAGTACATTTCAACTCAGCCCCGTTGATTACACCCCCAGAGCCAGAATATCAAAC
>NW_026755492.1:0-1211 GCF_022355385.1 Mustela nigripes
CCTCCCATCATCAATATTTATTGAGCATTTACAGTGTACTAGGCACAATAGAACATACAGAAAACAATGTCCCTGCTCTTGAGGAGCTTACATTCTAAAAGAAAAAAAAAATACACCTCTTTTAAAATGGTATTTTTGTTTGGTGTTTTCTGCAAGGTACTGAGGAAATAGTTTGGGGGTGAGCTTTGGGTGTAACTTAGCCCCATCATTATTTAAAGAGAGGAAGAGGAAGGATTTTAAAGGCAGACAATGACAGACCATTCAGGTAGGTAGGGTTTACAAGGAGATAAACACAATCTCATCAACTAAGGAGAGATTTGCTGCAGTAAATAGGATGAGGGAAATAGTTTGTGGGATGCAAGCAAAGGAAGCAAGGTATCCTTAGACATTGAGTGGAGCCAGAAAGATCATGCGGCCTTTTTTCCAAGTACACACGGCCACCAAGTAGGAATGGTTGGTGACAAGACAGAAGGCTAAAAAAGGTAATCCTGTGCACCTGACAAATAGAATAAAGGATCAAAATTGAAGGCAGGCTATAACAATATCAAGAAATTCTTAAAAACAAAAGTGATTTGGAAGCACAAAACTTAGTTAATGCTACCCAATATCATGATGGGTCAAGAACACTGTGGCTTCCTAAGTTAGAAAATGCCATATACCAAAACTTTAAATGGAACATACTACTTTTTTCCAATCAATCCTGTCTCTGAAAAAAACAAACAAACAAAAAAAGACAAAAACAAAACTATTTTTTTTTTTTTTTTTAAGAGGAGAGGAAGAATAAGGGACATGGTTGGGAACAGTAGTAGTTATATTAGTAGTATTTTGTTACGATAAACTTTGTATTTAAACTTGGTAAAAGCCCATTAGCTGCCAAGAGGGAATAAGGAATAAATTTCCAAAAATGTACAATTTCCTTTAGAGAAGTTTCAGAACCAAAAGACTAATTTACATGAAAAGCTGTAGAGAAAGTAGTTGAAAAGTCCATTCATAAAACTTTTATTCCACTTACATGAACTTAATACACGTGTTCTTAACAATTATGCTTGGATTGTTCATGAAAATTTCATAAGACATTAAACAAAGCTAGCCATCATCTGAAGTTATTTCCCTGTTAACTATTTTTTACAGCACATGCATGTTATTAGGCAAGTATCAAAAAAAAAAAAAAAAATCACAAAAGCAAAACCAAAAAATACCCCAAAACAAAA
>NW_026755493.1:0-302 GCF_022355385.1 Mustela nigripes
TCAACAACAACAACAAAAAAGGACTTCTTCCATCCCACAGAGTGACCACAAACTCCTTGGACGGGGCCAAACCCCCAGAGAGTAAGTCTCGTCCATTTCCCATGAAGTCACCCGGTAATTTAACGACCATGAGTGACATAATATCTAGAGACAAAAACGTGAGCAAGAGCCTCACACTCGCCCATTTTTCATATCCCAAAGTGTTCTCCTAATGTTCTGTAGATCAGTCCTGCCATACCTATGACCTGCAACATAAGCCGAGTTTGTGTTTTCAGACAACTGTCCCAACAGCTCTGGCCTAA
>NW_026755493.1:402-1211 GCF_022355385.1 Mustela nigripes
TGTTCTCCTCATGGTCTGTAGATCAGTCTTGCCATACCTATGACCTGCAACATAAGCCGAGTTTGTGTTTTCAGACAACTGTCCCAACAGCTCTGGCCTACACACCCAACAGGCTCAGGCCCCTGAGGCCAAACCTGAAGACTGTGCTTGCCCTCTCCAAGGGAATTGTATGTGCCCATTCCAATGGCCACAACCGTACTAAGAGGATAAACCTCCAAAATTCCTGAGGCCATCCCAATAGTTGTGGCTTCCCAGGACAAACAGGAGTAATCTGAGCCAAATTGTGCACGTACCTGCACTCAGACCCGTAGACTGATATCCTCAGAGGTAATAAGGAACGAACAGGCCCCTAGGCACCTATCGGATCCATTGCTTTGGTTTCGAGGCATCTCTCCTCAGAGGCCTGGATTTCAATAACAGGATATGGATGTTTCTTGACTCACCATCAGAACAAATCTCATCTACACATGGAAACTTGTACAATGGAGCTGTGTGAAAGCCTCTCTTTAGGAGAACCCTTCAGGGCCCCAGTGCCACCGCTTCATTCCAAGGTCTCCATAGACACAAAATCAAATTAGGACACATCCACGGGAGTGTCCATGTCAACTCAGCCTCCTCGGTTGATCCCCAGATCCAGCAGATCTGACCTGTCTTGTTGCTTGGAGACAATTGGAATGCGAGGTGGGCTACCCAGCCATCCATCCTTAGAACCCTGCTCGGAATCGTTGTCCTGGAGCCAACCAACAGGTCTCAATTGTCCTGTAGAAGAATCTTTGCAGTTGGGAGCTTCTCACAACTCCCATCGTGGG
>NW_026755494.1:0-1211 GCF_022355385.1 Mustela nigripes
TGAAAATGATGCAGAAATCAGAACTCTTTCCCCATGGCAAGAGTTCTGATTTCTGCATCATTTTCAAACCCGGGCCCTGATTGGAGATAAGGTCTAGGTTCTGAAGCCGGAAAACTGATATTGAGAAGAATGACGACCTAAGGCCATGGCGGGTCCGATGTGCTCAGTGTGCGGCCAGCTGTCTGGGTGGGGCAAGGAGGTCCAGGCTCAGGCTGTGTCAGAAAGGGCATTAGTGCCCAGGACAGCTTATATATTTTGGGTACAGCCGAATGGCGTGCAGGTTGATCCTCATTGGGCGTTTATGGGTAGCCCCAGAGGGCTATGTTTTTCTTCTGGAGGCAGGTAGAGTGCTGCGTTGTAGTTCTGGATTGCCAAACTGGAGGGCTTGTGGGCCAGTGGTCTGAGGACGGAAGTCTGAGAACCCAAGCTAGGCATAGGTTTCTGGGTGAGACCTGAATCGAGACCTCGTGTCTCTGAATTCAGGGCGAGGATCATTGGATCGCTCAGGTTGGACATTCTGTCCTTGTTGACCCCTTCTTGAACGGGTGGTGGATCACGAGGCCATGAGTGTTTTCCCACGATGGGAGTTGTGAGAAGCTCCCAACTGCAAAGAATCTTCTGCAGGACAATTGAGACCTCTTGGTTGGCTCCAGGACAACGATTCCGAGCAGCGTTCTAAGGATGGAACCCTGGGTAGCCCACCTCGCATTCCAATTGTTTCCAAGCAACAAGACAGGTTAGATCTGCTGGATCTGGGTGAGCAACCAAGGAGGCTGAGTTGAAATGGACTCTCCCGTGGATGTGTCCTAATATGATTTTGAGTCTATGGAGACCTTGGAATGAAGCAGTGGCACTGGGGCCCTGAAGAGTTTTCCTAAAGAGAGGGTTTCACACAGCTCCATCGTGCAAGTTTCCCATGTGTAGATGAGATTTGTTCTGATGGTTGAGTCAAGAAACAGCCATATGCTGTTATTGAAATGTAGGCCTCTGAGGGGACATGCCTGGAAACCAAAGCAATGGATCTGATATGTGCCTAGGGGCATGTTCGTGCCTTTTTACCTCTGGGGACATCAGTCTACAGGTCGGAGTGCAGGTAGGTGCTCAGATGGGCCCAGATTGCCCCTGTTTGTCCGGGAAGCCACAAATATTGGGATGGCCTCAGGGACTTGGAGGTTTATCCTATTAGTAGGGTTGTGGCCATTGGAATGGGC
>NW_026755495.1:0-1211 GCF_022355385.1 Mustela nigripes
TCCATTTCAACTCATCCTCCTCGGTTGCTCCCCTATATCCAGCAGATCTCACCTGTCATGTTGCTTGGAGACAATTGGTATGCGAAGTGGGCTACACAGCCATCCATCCTAGAACCCTGCTCGGAAACTTGTCCTGGAGACAACCAACAGGTCTCAATTGTCCTGCAGAAGAATCTTTGCAGTTGGGAGCTTCTCACAATTCCCATCGTTGGAAAACCCCCATGGCTTCGTGATCCACCCCCCCTTCAAGAAGGGGCCATCAGGGACAGAATGTCCAACCTGAGCGATCATATGATCCTCGCCCTGACTTCACATGCACGAGATCTCGATTCAGGTCTGTAGATTGTGCCTGCCATATCCTCACCCAGAAACCTAGGCCTAGCTTGGGTTCTCAGACTTCCGTCCTCAGACTACTGGCCCACAAACCCTCCAGTTTGGCAATCCAGACTACAATGCAGCACTCTGCCTGCCCTCCAGAAGAAAAACATTGCCCTCTGGGGCTACTAAGAAACCCCAAATGAAGATCAACCTGCACGCCACTTGGCTGTACCCAAAATATATAGGCTGACCTGCGCAATAATGCCCTTTCTGACAGAGCTTGAGCCTGGAAGTCCTGGCCGCACCCAGACAGCTGGCCGCAAACTGAGCAATCGGACCCGCCATGGCCTTAGGTCGTCATCTCTTCTCAACCTCGGTTTTCAGGCTTCAGAACCTAGACCTTATCTCCAATCACAGCCCGGGTTCGAAAATGATGCAGAAATCAGAACCCTTTCCACATGGCAAGAAACCTTGTGGTTGGCATGTTGTCCAAGGTTCAGTGTAGTTGAAACCAGTGTGGCCCATGACGCCCGCCCATGCTTGCGGGCCACATTGGTCACAAACACACATTGTGACCTTCAGCATGAGCCCAGTCCTCAGGTAAGGCCTCTCAGTGGCTGTATCTAGAGACAGCAAATTGTGCTTGCCTGGCCCTAGGCCCCAATTTTTCACCATAGTTCGTGTTGTCCCTTCACTCTTCCCCAGGTCTCTGCTTTGGAATTCCTCTTTTGGTGGGACACCTGAGGTAACAAACCTGAAAGGAGTCCTCCCATCCCACAGATTGAGGAAAAACAATTGGGATCGGGCCAATACCACAGAGAGCAAGATTCGTCCATGGCCATGAGGCCTCCGCAACATTCCACGGCCATCGCTGATACAAAATCCAGAGACAA
>NW_026755496.1:0-1211 GCF_022355385.1 Mustela nigripes
AGGAGTGCGGCCCTGGGCTCTCGGCTCCTCCGGGCCAGAGACCAGGAGGCCGCCATTTGTATTCTCGCCCTCTGGAACTCTACGGAAAGCGCTCAGGGAACAAAAAGCTCCTGAAAGCAAACCCGAGCGGATTACTCAACCCGGGCCCCGGGTAAGGACGGTGTAATTCCGCCTGGGGCAAAGACACTTGAGAATCACTACAACAGGCCCCTCCCCCCGAAGATCAACAAGAAATTCAGCCGAGACCAAGTTCACCTACCAAGGAGTGCGGTTTCAATACCAAGGAGAGCAGCAGAATTCCAGAGGAGGAAAAAGCCAAGCCGGAACTCATGGATTTTTCCCTGTGATTTTAATTAGTCTTGCAGTTAATTTAATTTTTTTCTTTTTCATTTTTTGTTTTTTTGTTCTCGCCTTCGAGTAAAATTTTTTTTAACTGTTACCTTTTTCTTTTTTAACGATTTTTTATAGTTTATATAATATATATATTTTTTCTTTTTTATATTTTTCTTAGGTGTTATCTTTTTTTAAAATTCTTTTATTTTTTTCTTTATTCTTTTTTTTTTCTTTTTTTCTTTCTTCCTTTTTGAACATCTTTTTATCCCCTTTCTCCCCCCTCATGATTTGGGATCTCTTCTAATTTGGTTAAAGTATATTTTCCTGGGGCTGTTGCCACCCTTTTAGTATTTTACTTGCCCCTTCATATACTCTTATCTGGACAAAATGACAAGACAGAAAAATTCAACACAAAAAAAAAGAACAAGAGGCAGTACCGAAGGCTAAGGACCTAATCAATACAGACATTGGTAATATGTCAGATCTAGAGTTCAGAATGACAATTCTCAAGGTTCTAGCCGGGCTCGAAAAGGCATGGAAGATATTAGAGAAACCCTCTTGAGAGATATAAAAGCCCTTTCTGGAGAAATAAAAGAACTAAAATCTAACCAAGTTGAAATCAAAAAAGCTATTAATGAGTATGCTATAGTGTCCTTCCTCATCTCTTATTATAGTCTTTGGCTTAAAATCTAATTGATCTGATATAAGGATTGCCACTCCTGCTTTCTTCTGATGTCCATTAGCATGGTAAATTCTTTTCCACCCCCTCACTTTAAATCTGGAGGTGTCTTCGGGCTTAAAATGAGTTTCTTGGAGGCAACATATATAATGTCTTAATGAGGTGCAATCAAAAATGGAGGCTCTCACTGCTAGGATAA
>NW_026755497.1:0-1211 GCF_022355385.1 Mustela nigripes
CTGATCTACCACTTGTAGGCTCTCTCTTTGCTTAGAGGACCCCTTTCAAGATTTCTTGTAGAGCTGGTTTGGTTTTTGCAAATTCTTTCCTTTGTTGTTTGTCCTGGAAGCTTTTAATGTCTCCTTCTATTTTCAATGATAGCCTAGCTGGATATAGTATTCTGGGCTGCATGTTTTTCTCATTTAGTGCTCTGAAAATATCATGCCAACTCTTTCTGGCCTGCCAGGTCTCTGTGGATAAGTCAGCTGCCAATCTTATATTTTTACCATTGTATGTTACAGACCTCTTTTCCCTTGCTGCTTTCAGGATTTTCTCTTTGTCACTGAGACTTGTAAATTTTACTATTAGGTGACAGGGTGTGGGCCTATTCTTATTGATTTTGAGGGGCATTCTCTGAACCTCCTGAATTTTGATGCTCATTCCTTTTGCCATATTGGGGAAATTCTCCCCAATAATTCTCTCTAGTATACCTTCTGTTCCCCTCTCTTTTTTTCTTCTTCTTGAATCCCAATTATTCTAATGTTGTTTCGTCTTATGGTGTCACTTATCTCTCGAATTCTCCCCTCATGGTCCAGTAGCTGTTTGTCCCTCTTTTGCTCAGCTTCTTTATTCTCTGTCATTTGGTCTTCCATATCACTAATTCTTTCTTCTGCCTCATTTATCCTAGCAGTGAGAGCCTCCATTTTTTATTGCACCTCATTAATAGCTTTTTTGATTTCAACTTGGTTAGATTTTAGTTCTTTTATTTCTCCAGAAAGGGCTTTTATATCTCTAGAGGGTTTCTCTAATATCTTCCATGCCTTTTTCGAGCCCGGCTAGAACCTTGAGAATTGTCATTCTGAACTCTAGATCTGACATATTACCATTGTCTGTATTGATTAGGTCCCTAGCCTTCGGTACTGCCTCTTGTTCTTTTTTTTGTGTTGAATTTTTCCGTCTTGTCATTTTGTCCAGATAAGAGTATATGAAGGGGCAAGTAAAATACTAAAAGGGTGGCAACAACCCCAGGATAATATGCTTTAACCAAATTAGAAGAGATCCAAATCATTAGTGGGGAGAAAGGGGATAAAAAGAGGTTCAAAATGGAAGAAAGAAAAAAAAAGAAGCAAAAAGAAAAGAAAAGAAAAGAATTAAAAAAAAAGAAAACACCTAAGAAAAATATAAAAAAAGAAAAATATATATATTAGATAAACTAGTAAAAAATCGTTAA
>NW_026755498.1:0-1211 GCF_022355385.1 Mustela nigripes
ATTTAAGGTTTAAATAGAGGAGGATGGAGATGGAGTTCTGGCTAAAACGATGGAAGTCCTTGCCTCTGGGGGTGAAGAAATTACATTTTACCCAGAAGGCGCTATGCTCTGTTCAAAGAAGTGACATGACCCTTGGACCTTTGAGACCAGGGATCGACACAGACTTTTCCATATGTCTCTGTAAAAATTTTCTGTCAGGTTTGCTGTCCATGTGGTGTCTCTGACAATGACTCCACTCTTGCACTGTGGCTTGAGAGCAGCCCCAGACCATCCATAACTCAAGTTCCAGCCACACTTTATTGACAGAATACAGGGAGAGGTCCCATTTGGCCCATGGGTGATAGTTTCCCACACTCCAGATCTGCAACATGATAGATGATGGGGGAGAGGGCTCTTCTTTTCCAGTGGCAGACTGGGAGTACACTGGGACATATCCTGCCTGACCCTGGCCCCTCCACTTGAAAGGAAAAAAAGATGATAGTGATACTGGCCAACAATGAAGGCCTCGGGGATTCTCCTGCCTTTCTCTGTAGGCCTCAAGTTTGCCACAAGACGTTTGTCTGTGTTTGAATTCCATGTGGGTATTGTTTGGCTGAGACAGTCCCCATTGCCTAGTGGGTATATCTTGCAAGTTATATACCACATAGACCGTCATCTTGTTCAGGCCAAGACCATGAGCACATTTAGGGTTCTCCTGAGTTAGCAGAGGTTGTAGCATGTGGGGGCTTCAGGACAAGTCTGATGCAGCCCTCAGCAATGTAATGGAGCATCTGGCTTCCTGAGCTCTCTGTGGCACTGGCACAGGCCTGGCTGAGGCTACTTCTGCGGTCATGATGGAAAACCACCCTGGCCTGGGCAGTTCACCCCATCCTTGGCCCTGCAGGCTAAGACCCAAGGTTCCTCCCACCTCATTGGCTGGGACCAGGTCACATGCCCATGAATGAACAATCCCTGGAGCCAGAGAGTGGAGCCATGGAGGTTAGTTAGTACATGTTGTTAGGACCTCTGTTGTAATGACTTTTCTAATGGCTGTGGTGGCAAGATCTTATGGGATGCATCTGTTAATAAAACAAATATTAATTTCTGATAGTAAGTGGGTCCAAGGTGCTGGCTTAGCACCTAGCACCTCAGTACTGATGTACTTCTCTGCAGAGACAATGGCCTAGGAGCAAAGTGGATGGAAACTGGCCCAGAGTGCACAAGAGAAGTGT
>NW_026755499.1:0-1211 GCF_022355385.1 Mustela nigripes
AGGATAGGACTCACGCTGAGGGTCACAATGCGTGTTTATGCCCTCGTGAACTGAAGAATGGGCGGGGCCTCAGGGTGAATGCTGGTTTCTCCTACACTGACTTTGGACAAGGTTTGGACAAGGTTTGAACGTTGGACAAGGTTTCTTGCCATGGGTAAGGAAGAGTTCTGATTTCTGCATCACAGTCACCCCTGGGCAGTGATTGGAGATAAGGTCTAGGTTCTGAAGCCTGAAAACTGAGGTAGGGAAGAGATGATGACCTAAGGAAATGGCCGTTCAGATGTGCTCAGTGTGCGGTCAGCTGTCTGGGTGTTGGTCACGAGGTCCGGGCTCTGGTTGTCAGACAGTGCATTAGTGCCCAGGTTAGACTATATATTTTGCGTGCATTCGAGTGCCTGTAGGTTCTTATCTGAAGAACTCTTCAGGATATGAAGAATGAGTGAGTCAGAGGCACGTGCTCAGGCTTTTGTCTCTGTATTTTGTATCAGCTATGGCCGTGGAATGTTGGGGAGGCCTCATTGGCCATGGACGAATCTTGATCTCTGTGGATTTGGCCCGATCCCAATTGTTTTTCGTCAATCTGTGGGATGGGAGGGCACCTTTCAGGTTTGTTACCTCAGGAGTCCCACCAAAAGAGGAATTCCAAAGCAGAGCCCTGGGGAAGAGTGAAGGGACAACCCGAACTATGGTTAAAAATTGGGGCCTAGGGGCATGGCAAGCCCAATATGCTGTCTCTCCATCCAGCCACTGACAGACCTTACCACAGGACTGGACTCAGGCTGAGGATCACAATGTGTGTTTGCCACCTATGTGGCCCGCGAGCAATGGCGGGGCCTCATTGGACACACTGGTATCCACTACGCTGAACATTATACAACAATCCTACCACAAGGTTTCTTGCCATCGGGAAAGAGTTCTGATTTCTGCATCATTTTCAAACATGGGCAGTTTTTGGGGATAAGGTCTAGGTTCAAAATCCTGAAAAACCGATTCTGGGAAGAGATAACGACCTAAGGCAATTGCTGGTCCGATATGCTCAGTGAGCGGCCAGCTGTATGGGTGGGGCCAGGAGGTCCAGGCTCAGCCTCTGTCAGAAAGGGCATTATTGCCTAGGTCAGCCTATATATTTTGGGAACAGCCAAGTGGCGTGCACGTTGATCTTCATTTGGGGTTTCTGGGTAGCCCCAGATGGCAATGTTTTTCTTCTGGAG
>NW_026755500.1:0-1211 GCF_022355385.1 Mustela nigripes
CGTCCCACCAAAAGAGGAATTCCAAAGCAGAGCCCTGGGGAAGAGTGAAGGGACAACCCGAACTATGGTTAAAAATTGGGTCCTGGGGTATGGCAAGCCCAATATGCTGTCTCTCCATCCAGCCACTGAGAGGCCTTACCTGAGGACTGGGCTCAGCCTGAGCGTCACAATGTGTGTTTGTGACCAATGTGGCCCGCAAGCATGGGCCTGTCCTCATGGGCCAAACTGGTTTCAACTACACTGAATCTTGGACAACATGCCAACCACAAGGTTTATTGCCATGGGGAAAGAGTTCTGATTTCTGAATCATTTTCAAATCCAGGCCATGATTGGAGATAAGGTCTAGGTTCTGAAGCCTGAAAACCGAGGTTGAGAACAGATGACGAACTAAGGCCATGACGGGTCCGATGTGCTCATTGTGCGGCCAGGTGTCTGGGTGGGGCCAGGAGGTCCTGGCTCAGGCTGTGTCAGAAAGGGCATTAGTGCCCATGTCAGCCTATATATTTGGGGTACAGCCGAATGGCGTGCAGGTAGATACACATTTGGGGTTTCTGGGTGCCCCAGAGGGCAATGTATTTCTTCTGGAGGGCAGGCAGAGTGATGCATTATTACTTCTGGATTGCCAAACTGGAGGGCTTGTGCGCCAGTAGTCTGAGGATGGAAGTCTGAGAACCCGAGCTAGGCCTACGTTTCTGGGTGAGGATATGGCAGGCACAATCTACAGACCTGAATCGATATCTCGTGCATCTGAAGTCAGGGCGAGGATCAGACGATCGCTCAGGTTGGACATTCTGTCCCTGATGGACCCTTCTTGAAGGGGGGCGGTGGATAACGAGGCCTTGGGGGTTTTACCACGATGGGAGTTGTGAGAAGCTCCCAACTGCAAAGATTCTTCTGCAGGAAAATTGAGACCTGTTGATTGGCTCCAGGACAACGATTCCGAGCAGGGTTCTAAGGATGGATGGTTGGGTAGGCCACCTCGCATTCCAATTGTCACGAAGCAACAAGACAGGTTAGATCTGCTGGATCTGGGGAGCAAACGAGGAGGATGAGTTGAGATGGACACTCCCGTGGATGTGTCCTAATATGATTTTGTGTCTATGGAGACCTTGGAATGAAGCGGTGGCACTGGGGCCCTGAAGGGTTCTCCTAAAGAGAGGCTTTCACATAGCTCCATCGTGCAAGTTTCCCATGTGTAGATGAGATTTGTG
>NW_026755501.1:0-1211 GCF_022355385.1 Mustela nigripes
TTCCAATGGTTTGATGTTCACACTCCTTTATCTCTACTAGAGGAAAAACCTCATTAATTTATTAAATGTTTATTGAGTACCTTTTACAAACTTGGACTTGTATAGGTTGTGAAAATGTAAAGATAAATAACCAATGATCAGAATGTTTTCAGTCTACTGGGGAGAGATAAACAAATAACTAATTTTTTGAAATCATTTTGATATTATGTTAGAAATTCTAGGTCTAAAAACAGAAAAAAAAAAGAAAAGAAAAGAATAGAAATTCTAGGTCTGGGAGCACCTGGGTGGCTCAGTCAGTTAAGCATTTGACTTTTGGTTTTAGGTCAGGTCATCATCTCAGAGTCATGGGGTCAAGCCCAACATTAGGCTGTGAGCTCTCAGCAAGGAGTCTGCTGAAGATTCCTTCCCCTCTCGTTCCCTCCCCTACTTTGCTCCTCCTCTGATTGCATGCATTCCATCTCTCAAGTAAAGATCTTAAAAAGAAAAGAAAAAAGAGGTTCTAGGTCTGGTGGTAAAATAAATGCTACCTCAGAAGTCAAGAGAGGCATCACAGAGAATAGGATTTCTAAACCACAGGGAACACAAAGCATAAACACTGTGACAGAGTCATGAAATAACAGGCCTTAGCAGTCAGGAATGGCAAGCGATCTTGTATGACAGGACTTTAAATGCCAAGAAACAAGCGGAGCAGAGGATCAGATGGGGTGCCATATTTAAAGATGAGAACAGAAAAATGGTTGGCAGAGGCCAAATGGACAAGAAAGCAGGGAAGGGGCTAGGAGAAGAATAAATGAAACAAGATGGGATTGGGAGGGAGACAAAACATAAGTGACTAGTAATCTCACAAAACAAACTGAAGGTTGCTGGGGGGAGGGGAGTTGGGAGAAGGGAAGTGGGGTTATGAATATTAGGGAGGTATGTGCTATGGTGAGTGCTGTGAAGTGTGTAAACCTGGCGATTCACAGACATGTACCCCTGGGGATAAAAATATATTATATGTTTATAAAAAATAAAAAATAAAAAGAAAGCAGGGGAATACAATTATTACATTAAAACATTTTAGACAGATGGTGGGTTGGTGGCAGTCTGGAGGCTGGAGTCTGGAGAACTAGGCTGCAGCTCAGAGCTTTTTACCTTGCCTCTCTGCCATGCTCAGCATGTCTCTCATCTGCAGACTAGTTCCCACGTGACAAGCTGGCTGTAGCCTTCTC
>NW_026755502.1:0-1211 GCF_022355385.1 Mustela nigripes
GCGCAAGCAGTGTGCTGCATTGTAATTCTGGATTGCCAAACTGGAGGTCTTGTGGGCCATTAGTCTGAGGACGGAAGTCTGAGGATACAAGCTAGGCTTAGGTTTCTGGGTGAGGACACGGCAGGCACAATATACACACCTGAACCGAGATCTCGTGCATCTGAAGTCAGGGTGAGGATCAGATGATCGCTCAGGTTGGACCTTATGTCCCTGAGGGCCAATTCATGAAGGGGGGGGATCACGAGGCCATGGGTGTTTTCTCACGATGGGAGTTGTGAGAAGCTCCCAACTTCAAAGATTCTTCTGCAGGACAATTTAGACCTGTTGGTAGGCTCCAGGCTAACGATTCCGAGCAGGGTTCTAAGAATCGATGGCTGGGTAGCCCACCTCGCATTCCAATTGTCTCTTAGCAACAAGACAAATTAGATCTGCTGGATCTCGCAGAGCAACCGAATACGCTCAGTTGAAATGGACTCTCCTGTAGATGGGTCCTAATGTGTTTTTGTGTCTATGGATACCTTGGAATGACGCGGTGGCACTGGGGCCATTAAGGGTTCTCATAAACAGAGGCTTTGACATCACTCCCACGTGCAAATTTCCCATGTGTAGATGAGATTTGTTCTGGTGGGTGAGTCAAGAAACAGCCATATGCTGGTACTGAAATCCAGGCCTCCTAGGAGAGATGCCTGGAAACTAAAGCAATGGATCCGATTAGGGCCTAGGGGCCTGTTCGTTCCTTTTTACCTCTGGGGACATCAGTCTACAGGTCTGAGTGCAGGTACGTTCACAGATGGGCTCAGATTGCTCCTGTTTGTCCTTGGAAGCCACCACTATTAGGATGGCCTCAGGGACTTTGGAGGTTAATCCTATTAGTAGCGTTGTGGCCATTGGAATGGGCACACAGAATTCCCTTGGAGAGGGCAAGTACAGTCCTCAGCTTGGCTCCAGGGGCCTAAGCCTGTAGGCTGTGTAGGCCAGGGCTTTTTGGACAGTTGTCTGAAAACAGAAACTCGGCTTATATTTCGGGTCATAGGTATGGCAGGACTGATCTACCGAGCATGATGAGAACTCTTCGGGATATGAAAAAGGGCGAGTGTGAAGCTCTTGCTCAAGTATTTATCTCTGGATTTCGTGCCATTCATGGTCATGAAATTTCCGGGTGACTTCATGGGAAATGGACGAGTCTTACTCCCTGGGGTTTCGGCCCAATC
>NW_026755503.1:0-1211 GCF_022355385.1 Mustela nigripes
ATGTAAAAAGGAAGGAACAGGCCTCTAGGATCCTATCGGATCCATTGCTTTGGTTTCCAGGCATCTGTCCTCAGAGGAATGGATTTCAATAACAGCATATGGCTGTTTCTTGACTCACCCATCAGAACAAATCTCATCTACACATGGGAAACTTGCACGATGGAGCTGTGTGAAAGCCTCTCTTTATGAGAAGCCTTCAGGGCCCCAGTGCCACCGCTTCATTCCAAGGTCTCCATAGACACAAAATCATATTAGGCACATCCACGGGAGAGTCCATTTCAACTCAGCCTCCTCGGTTGCTCCCCCAGATCCAGCAGATCTAACCTGTCTTGTTGCGTGGAGACAATTGGAATGCGAGGTGGGCTACCCAGCCATCCATCCAAGAACCCTGCTCGGAATCGTTGTCCTGGAGCCAACCAACAGGTCTCAATTGTCCTGCTGAAGAATCTTTGAAGTTGGGAGCTTCTCACAACTACCATCGTGGGAAAACACCCATGGCCTCGTGATCCACCCCCCCTTCAAGAAGGAGCCATCAGGGACAGAATGTCCAACCTGAGCGAACGTCTGATCCTTGCCATGACTTCAGTGCACGAGATCTTGATTCAGGTCTGTACATTGTGCCTGCCATATCCTCACCCAGAAACCTAGACTTACCTTGGGTTCTCAGACTTCCGTCCTCAGACTACTGGCCCACAAGCCCTCCAGTTTGGCAATCCAGAACGACAATGCAGCACTCTGCCTGCCGTCCAGAATAAAAACATTGCCCTCTGGGGCTACCCTGAAGCCCCAAATGATGATCAACGGTGCACGCCATTTGGCTGTACCCCAAATATATAGGCTCACCTGGGCTCTAATGCCCTTTCTGACACAGCCTGAGCCTGGATCTCCTGGCCCCACCCAGACAGCTGGCCGCACACTGAGAACATCGACACGTCATGGCCTAAGGTCGTCATTTCTTCTCAACCTGGGTTTCAGGCTTCAGAACCTTGACCTTATCTCCAATCAAGGCCCGGGTTTGAAAGCAGACCTCTTTCCCTATGGCAAGAAACCTTTTGGTTGGCATGTTGTGCAAGGTTCAGTGTAGTTGAAACCATTGTGGCCCATGAGGCCCCGCCCATGTTTGTGGGCCCCATTGGACACAAACACACATTGTGACCCTCAGCCGGAGCCCAGTCCTCAGGTAAGGCCTCTCAGTGGCTGGATGGAGAGAC
>NW_026755504.1:0-1211 GCF_022355385.1 Mustela nigripes
TGTTTCCACCCTGTTCATTCCTTTAAATGCCTTTTCTCTCTGGCTTTTCTTAAAACATTTTTCTTAGTTTTTGGTGTTCTATAGCTTTACCACAAAATGTCTAATTGAAGATTTCTCATCTTGCTTGGTATCTGTGCATTTCCTGTATTTCTGGATTTATCATTTCTGTAATATCCTCAGCTGTTGTCTTCTGAAATGTTGACTCTGTCCTTCTGCTGTACTTCCCAGGATTCTTATTTAAACCTCCTGTCTGTTGTTCGTGTCTCTCAAGCTGGCGTTCATCCTCTTCTCCTGCCTCCTTGTGTTGAATTCTGGGGAATGTCTTCACTTCTTGGTGCAGTGTTGTGAAGTCCTTCATTCGGGGCTCATCTACTGCCCCACCATTCTGGTGTGTTTTCTGTTGTGTTTTACGTCTCAGTGATTTTTGGTCCCTGTTTAACTTCCTTCAGTTCCATGTTCACACTTGGCCTGCTGCTTTTGATAGGCTCTTGATCCTTCTTCACTTTTAAACCTCTTTTGTGTTCTTAAACAATTAACATGTAATATTTTCTATTCTGTATCTGATCATTCCAGTGTCAAAAGTCTTCATTTTCCTTCAGTCTTCTGTCTCTCACAGTGGCCTCATTTCTTGCATGCTCTGTGAAGGGATTTTGAGACCAGATTTATTGGAACATAGATGTAATCTCTTTTAATTCTGTTTTTTTTTTTTTTTTTTGTGGGATTTTTTTGTTTGTTTGTTTTTTCCTGGAGGGTTTCTTTCCTTTGCCAGGAGGCTGGGAGTGTTCTTGGTTGGGATCACTTTGGTTCCATTTGAGGGTCCTGGTTTATTAAGGAAATCTCAGGTTGAGTTCCCCCGACTTACCATGTGGTGGGAACGGGGTCTGGAGGGCACAGGCCTGTAGAGATCCTGCAGTGAAAATGACATTTGTTCTCTGGCACCCTGATTTGTTTCTCTTGAGCTTGTTGCTTACAGATCAGGTTTTGGCTCACTTGTTTCTGCCACCTCCCTTCTTCCTGCTTCCTTTCCTACCGTTTTCTAAGTCCTTTGTTAGTTTTCCGATGTCCTCTAAAGCCCAGAAATGTTTTGTGAATTCCATTTGCCATCACTAATTGCAAGTCTCATCCTGCAGCAGGAAGGCCAGAGCCAGACACTGTAATGCTCTACCTCCCACAGAGGAGATTTTAATACCCTCTCCTCGTGTTCAGAAATT
>NW_026755505.1:0-1211 GCF_022355385.1 Mustela nigripes
AATGCCAAATGTTTTCCTGGAACAAAAGTGTTTTTCCAATAGGAAATGCTGATATAATTAAAAGGCATTAGTGTTGATAAAGAAGACCAAGAAACATTGGCGCCATGTGTGATCATCAAGAAAGGAGTTCCAGTGGGCCTAAAGTATATGTCAAAGAAATGAATCTAGTAGCATGAATCAAAAGGTTTAGATGGAAGAACAGGTAGCAAGAGCCAGATTATGAGACACATATATATTCAAGGCACATGACTAGGATTACACAGGTAGCTAGGTTTTATAGACTACTTTGCTCTTTCATTTGGAAAATAGTCAAATGTAATATAATTTCCACTTACTGGCATTTATTGATAAATACATGATTTAGGGCAGCAAATATCCTTTCTGATACACATCAAAAGTACATTAATAGGTAACAGATGCCAGTGAAGCCAAAGCAGTATGATTACACTCCAGTTTTCCCGCACTGCAGTTAAATGGATGTTAAAAACTGGCTGGTATTATTTCTACATATCATACTGTCTACTCTCCAGTTTCACAAAAGAATTCTTCAAAGATAGTCAGATCACAGAATTTATTAATCCATAAAGGATACTGAAACTACTATTGAACAGAAGTCAAACCCAAACCCTAGAGTTGACTGTTGACCATATTCAGTTTGGGCTTATGTCCCATACTACCTCTTCCTCATACACCTGAACACTAGTATATCACCGTGGTTGTCTTATTTTTCTCTGGTGAGCCAGAAGAATTTGCCTCGCCACCTCATCCACTACCTGTTCTATTAACTATACAATTGCCCTAAATATCCACAAAAAAGAAAGAAATATAAAAAAACCCACAATCTTCAACAATATTTAAGCCATCATCTTTTCAAATCAAGTGCAATGGGGGAAAGAGAGGATATCATGCTCTGTAAGGTTTGTGAAAGGTCAAAAGTTTCTTCCTGAAAGTGAATACTAGAAGGAAAAGGTTAATTCTGTATATTTCTAATGGGCTAGCAAAATGTTCCCCATACAACTGACAGAAAATGTTTAAAACTTTACCTGCATGGGCTCTTAGAAACAAGCAGCACCAACAAATTATTTACAATTCCCCAAATAACGATTTTCCATTTAAATTGTTTTCAAGCACCTAAAACTCTTCAATAGCAAAAGATGAGATGTTAGCGATGCTCTCTGTGTCTGGAATACAAAGTTCATCCAAAGTCTTAG
>NW_026755506.1:0-1211 GCF_022355385.1 Mustela nigripes
GAATCACTTCCAGTTAGAGGCGGCTGGCGTCAGGCCGATGGTGGGCAGAGAGGCACACACAGCACACCGTGTCTGGAGGGAAAGACGTGAACTTCACAAAGAGAGCTACTGCCGCCCTGTTGTAGGGGCAGAGCTAGATTTAGTTGTTGGCATTTGTTTTCTAGTTAGTTGCGGCTTGTTCTCAAAATATGTGTATTATGTAATAAAAGTATGTTTTGAAGTCAGTAACTTTTATCTAACGTGTGTGGGAGTAAAAGGATAAGCCTTTCCACTTACTGACAAATGACCGTATGGTTGGCTCAGCGCATCTAGAAAGAACAGCTGGTGTCACCTGAGTAGGAATTTACCTATTTTTCTTACCCCCAAAGAGAAATAAACTGTCAGATTGAAAAGAAAAGAAAAGAAAAATGTTTAATTTTAGAGTAGCTTTAGGTTTGTAGAAGAATTAAGGGGAAGGTACAGAGATTTCCCATATCCCCGTGCCCCCACACCTTCACAGCCTCCCCCATCGTCAGCACACCCTTATCAGAATGATATATTTGTTACAGTTGATAAACCTACATTTAACTGTCCAAATTCCTTATTTTACTTTAGGGTTCACTCATGTACATTATATGAGTTTAGGCAAAGGTAAAGTGCTACATACCCATTATCATATTATCTTACAGAGTATTTTCATTGCCCTAAAATTCCTCTGTGTTTCACCTGTTCATCCTATCCCCTCCCCTCCAATCCCTGGAAACTACTGATCTCTTACTGTTTAAATCCAGGTTTAATCCTGTTTAATCCTGCAAAAATCCAAGTTTTGCATTTTCCAGAATGTCATAGAGTTGGAATTATGTAGTATGTAATCTTTTCAGATTGGTTTCTTTTGCATAGTAATATGCACTTAACGTTCCTCTGTATCTTTTCATGGCTTGGTAGCTCATTTTTCAAGTGCTGGTTAATATTTCCTCATCTGGATGGACCATAGTTTACCTAGTCACTCCACTGAAGAACATCTTGGTTGCTGCCCAGTTTTGGCGGTTATGACCAAAGTGGCTGTACCTGTTCATATGCACGTTTTTGTGCTGACATAAGTTTTCATCTCCTTTGGATAAACACCAAAGTTGGATAAACTTTGGATTGCTGGACTGTGTGGTTAAGAACGAGTTTGGTCTCTTAAGAAATTGTCACGCTGTCCTCCCAAGTGACTACCATTTTGCATTCCT
>NW_026755507.1:0-1211 GCF_022355385.1 Mustela nigripes
ACCTCTATCTTTCTGCCAGAAAGATAGAGGTAAAAGAGCATGATAGCTTGTACGACTGATACTTTGTCATATGGTTACAATATAACTAGAAAAGAGACAATAAAATATTTGATGTTGTTTTACGTTTCCTTGTTGTCAATCCCTCAGTGCTTTCTGATATTAAAGGAAAAAGTAGATGGATATTGACCTGGCAACTATCAACACCTGTCAATCTCTCTTGGATAACCAATATCTCTATAATCTCTTCTTCCCAGTAAAAAAAAAAATAAAACATATTCATAACCCACACTGCCATCTCAAGTTACTGCACCAAGATAAAATTACAATGATTTTCAGTTGTTCCAAATGTACAGAATACCCTTCCTTATGATATCATGTCTTATAAGATAGAAAATTGGCTTGCTACCAATATACCCAGATGTGACTGTGGAAGAGACAGGAAAAAAATAATAATATTTATTTATTCCTTGGGTTGACCCTGTTCACACAGATGCATTACTATTAGAAAAGGTTGGTTTGGGACATTGGAATGAATTTACTTAATGGGTCTGTATGTAATTGGGTTGGAGGAAATTTTTAATTTCTACAAAAATTATTAGAGTTCTATCTTATTCTCTTTTGTTAATTTTCACATGTTAACAAAGCCAACGTTTTTGTCTAGCAGACAAGATCTTAAATCCTAACAAAACTCAATTTTTTCCTTTTTTTTTTTTAAGTTTGAGAGCCTCATGTTCTCTCATGCTGCTTTAAATACAACTCAAAAAAGGAGCTTTTTATTTTATTTTATTTATCTTATTTTTAATTAAAAATTAAAGATTGTATTTATTTATTTGAGAGAGAGAGCATGAGTGGGGCAGAGGGAGGTAGCTGCAGAGAGAGACTGAGAAGTATACTCCCTAATGAGCAGGAAGCCCGAAAGCCCGATATGGAGCTCGCTCCCAGGATCCTGACTGAGATCATGACCAGAGACAAATGCAGATACATGTGCAAAATCCCTTTTTTTCTGGGAAACAATACTTTACAAGAGATGTTTGAAAAAGTACTGGAGAATCAACTTTAATAGGAGATACAAAAATTTAATTGACTTTTGTAAAGCTACAGGGATCCAAATGATGGGAATCCCAGCCCGTTTAGGTTGTGGACCACAGAGTATTCTTCTCTGTAATATTTTATTTTCTTCCATGTCTACTAACTCCAGTCCAAGTTCACTG
>NW_026755508.1:0-1210 GCF_022355385.1 Mustela nigripes
TTAGACCCATCCTCAGGAAAGTCCATTTCAACTCAGCCACCCCGGTTGCTCCCGCAGAGCCATCAGATCTAAACTGTCATGTCGCTAGGAGATAATTGGAATGCGAGGCGGGCTTCCCAGGCATCCATCCTCGAACGTTGGTCTGGACTCATCCATATGGGATGGCCTGGAGTTGTCCAACAGGTCTCAATTGTCCCGCAGAAGGAATCCTAGGAGGGGCCATCCCACCACTCCAAACGTGGAAAAACCTCCACGGCCTCGAGATTCGGCCCCCTTTATGAAGGGGCCGCCATGAACAGAAAATCCAAGCTGAGCCAAAGTCTGATCCTCGCTCTGACTTCAGATGCATGAGATATTGCTTCAGATCTTCAGGGGGTACATGCCATGCCCTAGCCCTGAAACCCAAGTCTAGCTGTCCCTAGGACCCAATTTTAACCAGATTTCTGGTTGTCCAATCGCCCGTCCCCAGGGCTCTACTCTGGAATCCCTCATTTGGTGGGAACCCTGAGTTTGAAAAACAAAACAACACAAAACACAACAAAAAACGGACTTCTTCCGTCCCACAGAATGACCCCAAACTCTTTGGATTGGGCCAAACACCCAGGGAGTAAGACTCGTCGATTTCCCATGAAGTTCCCGGAAATTTCATGACCATGAATGGCATGATATCCAGAGATAAATACTTGAGCAAGAGCCTCACACTCGCCCTTTTTTCATATCCCGAAGTGTTCTCCTCATGGTCTGCAGATCAGTCCTGCCATAACTATGACCCGAAACATAGGCGAGTTTCTGTTTTCAGACAACTGTGCAAACAGCCCTGGCCTACACACCCTACAGGCTCAGGCCCATGAGGCCAAACCTGAACACTGTCCTTGCCCTCTCCAAGGGAATTCTTTGTGCCCATTCCAATGGCCACAACCATACTAAGAGGATAAACCTCCAAAATTCCTGAGGCCATCCCAATAGTTGTGGCTTCCCAGGACAAACAGGGGCAATCTGAGCCCATCTGAGCACCTACATGCACTCAGAACCGTAGACTGATAAACCCAGAGGTAATAAGGAACGAACAGGCCCTTAGGCACCTACGGATCCATTGCTTTGGTTTCGAGGCATCTCTCGTCAGAGGCCTGGATTTCAATAACAGCAGATGGCTGTTTCTTGAGTCACCATCAGAACAAATCTCATCTACACATGGGAAACTTGCACGATG
>NW_026755509.1:0-1210 GCF_022355385.1 Mustela nigripes
TTCATATTGGCCCCATTGGGGAAAACATACCTATTATTAATGTGTCCCCCCTCACCACTGCAGCTGCCAACATCACTAACTCCTCCCTCCCGTACTGAACTCCCTCAGGAATATTTCTCTCGTGCCCTCAGGGAATCTATCGCTGTCTGACCACTAACGACTCCCTGGGCTGTATATTCATCCTATTATCTCCTATCACCATTTACTCTGAATCCCAGCTGCTGTCCATCCTATTCCCCCAACACCGTGAAGAAAGGGCCGTCTTCCTCCCATTCATAATGGGGGCAGGAATAGCCACAGGGGTGGCAACTGGAACAGCGGGGATAGGAACCTCCATAGACTTTTCTTACAAACTCTCCCAAGCCCTGAATGATGACACGGAACGGGTTGCTGACTCCCTCACAGCCCTACAGACCCAAGTCACCAGCCTGGCAGCCTTAGCTCTACAGAACCGACGGGCCTTAGACCTTCTGACCGCCGAAAAAGGGGGGATCTGCCTATTCTTAAATGAAGAATGTTGTTACTTTGTTAACCAATCAGGTATAGTTCCTTCCAAGATCAAAGAACTCAGGGATCGGATCCAAGCACGGTGGCCAGACACATCCTCCTGGGGCCTGGACCCCTACAACTGGGTAACCTGGCTGCTCCCTCTGGCGGGACCTGTATGCATGATCCTCCTTCTAATCTCAGTTGCTCCCTGTCTTTTCCGGTACTTGCAGGGTCGTCGCCTACAAGAACTTGCCCGAGTGTCCGTCCATCAACTCCGCCTCCAGCCCTACTCTCGCCTGCCCACTTCCGACTACCCCTACGACGACGCCCCCTGTCAGCAGGAAGTAGCCAGAACCGAGGCGACGCCCCTGACACCATTATATTAAGCAAAAGGTCGGAATGTTGGGCTGGCAGGAAGAGCTACTACCAAAGATGGCGAAAATTCCCGCCACAAGACTGAGCTCTGACCGGGGAACAAAGGCCCAAGCAGGACCCTGAGACCCCCGCCCCAGGCTCCTGTGGACCAATGGGATCCCGATGAGCAGCGGGATATCCGAATAAGGGAAACTTGCCAAAAGACCCCTGAGCTTTCCCCGAGACCCCCTAAAAGCCCCCTCCTCCCTGCCTTGGGCGCGACTTCCCCCACTCTGCTTTCCAGAGTCGCGGGACCTCGCCCGAGGGTGCCCACCTCCTCCCGGCGCAGCTTTCCCGGCTCCCCTTC
>NW_026755510.1:0-1210 GCF_022355385.1 Mustela nigripes
ATTTTTATCATGTGATTAACCATTAATCTCTTCTCACTTTTCATGTAGTTTAACTTTTAACAAAAACCAGACTGTATATTAAATCTTTAGCATATAACAGGCCTATGAAACCTGATACTAATTTTAAAATTCCCATTTCATATAGCTATCTTAATCCACTGGCTTCAGAAACAGTGAAAAATTCTTGAAATATATATATATATATTTTAAAGATTTTATTTATTTGGGGCACGTGGGTGGCTCAGTCAGGTAAGCCTCTGCCTTCAGCTTGGGTCATGATCCCGGGGTCCTGGAATCCAACCCCACATCAGGCTCCTGCTCAAGAGGGAGTCTGCTTCTCCCTCTCTGTCTGCCTGCTGCTCCCCCTGCTTGTGCTACATGGTCAAAATTAACTAGAGTTTACTGTATATTTGAAATTTGCTGAGATAATAGATCTTAAGTGTTATCACCACACACACACACACACACACACACACACACAGAAAAAAAAATGTTAACTACATGATGTGATGGGCAAGCTAATTAGCATTATAGTGGTGAATGTTTCACAAAACATATACCTACACACTTTTAAATCATCACGTATCCTCAATAAAGCTGATAAAAATTTTATAAGTGAACAAAACTGTAAATCAGTGACAAAGGACAAAAAAAGAAGTTCTTTAACAAACAAATCACTTAGAAACTGTTTTGTGCTGTATATTTTCTCAAAGAGCTTTATTTTGAATAACAGAAATTTTAATGTCCTTTCTAGTAGTTCATTAACTGGAACACGATCTGGTTGTTAGTTTTGAGAGATTTAATACACTTTGGTAAGAGTTTAGAAAGTTAGGTTTGTTTGTTTTATCTCTTCTGTTAGGGTGAACAACACAAAATAAAGAAAATGATAGGGAAACTGTAGAGTGGTAAAGGGAAATAGAAAGTCTTTTTTGTTATTTAGCCAGTTAAAATAAGTAAATTTGGAGGATTATTTTGCTTGCTATTTCTTACTTAAAATTAAGAGGTTAATCGCGGTTAGGTATCTATCTAATTTTTGCATGAAAGATATACTTACTAACTAGTGCATTTCCAAGCTTTTATGAAGTTTTGGAAGAGGAAGGGTGCAAGAATTTTCCCACTGCAATATATGCGAGGTACACTTGACTAAAAAAAGTTTGAAATGTACACTTAATTTCTAGAATTTCCTGAGCTGTGATTATATATTAATAAT
>NW_026755511.1:0-1210 GCF_022355385.1 Mustela nigripes
TGTCTTTTATGACATTGATAGTACAGGAGTCTGACCAATTATTTTCCAGAATGTGCTTCACTGATTGTTTCTTCATTATATTCAGGTGAAGCGTTTTGGCAGGAGTGCTGCAGAGATGAGGCTCACAGATGAGGCTATCACATCGGGAGATGCCTGATGTCAGTTCCTTCCTTTACTGGTGATGTTATGTTTTATCACTTACTCAAAGTAGTGTCAGATTTCTTTTTCTTTTTTTAAGTTTTTATTTATTTATTTGAGAGAGGCAGAGAGAGATTAGGAGTGGCAGGGATGGGGCAGCGGGAGAGGGCAAGCACACTCCCCACTGAGTAGGGAGTCCATCGCAGGAGCCCAAGATCATGACCCGAGCTGAAGGCAGAAGATTAACCAACTGAGCCACCCAGGCGCCCTGGGTGTGTCAGATTTCTTTAGTGATCTTTCACCCAATGGTTTTAGCATCCACAGATCATTCTTGGTCGAATCAATTTATAACTATGGTGGTTTTTAAATGGTGATTTTTCTATCTTTCTGTCTACATTTACTAGTTGGGATTCTTCTGTAAAGAAAATCTCTCCCTGGGGCACCTGGGTGGCTCAGTGGGTTAAGCCGCTGCCTTCGGCTCAGGTGTGATCTCAGAGTGCTGGGATCGAGCCCTGCATCGGGCTCTCTGCTTGGCGGGGAGCCTGCTTCCTCCCCTCTCTCTGCCTGCCTCTCTGCCTACTTGTAATCTCTGTCTGTCAAATCAATAAATAAAATCTTAAAAAAAAAAAAAAAAGAATCTCTCCCTTCTCTCCCCACACCATCTACATTTACTTAGACTCAGTGTGGAGTCATGAAGTTTTGGTTGTTAAATGTGTTTTAACCCATTCCTGTCATTACTGATTTTAATACTCAAAATGAGAGCTTATTCAAGCTGGCCCCTTTGTCGTTGTGACATAGTCACATTAGTGTTGGAACACTCTTTGCTGTGTTTCTTTTTAGAAAAAGAAAATAAAGCACCTTTTCTCTAATGCAGAAGAGTAGCGTATGATAGTCTTTTGTGCCTTGCGTTTTTCCTTAGCAAGATATCTTAGAAATCATTCCACTTCAATTTCTAACTCTTTTAATTATTACTTGCCTGTGTGTGTATATATAGATGTGTGTCTGTACAGTAGTGTCCCCAGCCGTCTATGTAGGGGAACAGAAATGTTGTCCCAGGTTCACCTTGTACTTT
>NW_026755512.1:0-1210 GCF_022355385.1 Mustela nigripes
CCACCATCGTGGGAAAACCCCCATTGCCCCGTGATCCACCCCCCCGTCAAGAAGGGGCCATCAGGGACAGAATGTCCAACCTGAGCGATCGTCTGAACCTCGCCCTGACTTCAGATGCACGTGAACTCGATTCAGGTCTGTAGATAGTGCTTGCCATATCCTCATCCAGAAACCTAGGCCTAGCTTGGGTTCTCAGTCTTCCGTCCTCAGACTACTGGCCCACAAACCCTCCAATTTGGCAATCCAGAACTACAATGCAGCACTCTGCCTGCCCTCCAGAAGCAAAACATTGCCCTATGGGGCTACCCAGAAACCCCAAATGAGGATCATCCTGCACGCCATTCGGCTGTACCCCAAATATATAGGCTGACCTGGGCACTAATGGCCTTTCTGACACAGCCTGAGCCTGGACCTCCTGTTCCCACCCAGACAGCTGGCCGTACACTGAGCACATCAGACCCGTCATGGCCTTAGTTCGTCATCTCTTCTCAATCTCGGTTTTCAGGCCTACACACGCTACAGGCTCAGGCCCCTGGAGCCAAACATGAAGACTGTGCTTGCCCTCTCCAAGGGAATTGTATGTGCCCATTCCAATGGCCACAAACCTACTAATAGGATAAACCACCAAAGTCCCTAAGGCCATCCCAATATTTGTGGCTTCTCAGGACAAGCCGGGGCAATCTGGGCCCATCTTAGCACCTACCGCCACTCAGACCCATAGACTGATGTCCCCAGAGGTAAAAAGGAACGAGCAGGCCCATAGGGACCTATCGGATCTATTGCTTTGGTTTCCAGGCATCTCTCCTTAGAGATCCTTAGAACCCTTAGAACCCTGTCTTGCGTTCGTTCCTTATGGGACATCCTTGAGCCAACCAACAGGTGTCGACTATCCCACAGGAGTCCTTGTGCATGGACCACCTCACAACTCATATCATGGAATGCTTCCAAGGTCACATGATGCCCCCAATCTTCATGAAGGCGGATCATGGAAAGAAATTCCAACCTGACCCAATGGCTGATCTCCGCCTTGACTTCAGATGCACGAGATCTTGATTAAGCTCTTCAGAGTGTACCTGCTGTGCCCTCACCCCAAAACCTAAGCATAGCTAGTGTTCTCAGACTTCCGTCCTTACTCTCCTGGACCACACGCCCTCCATTTTGGGATTTCCGATGACACAGTGCTGCACTCTGCCTGCCCTCCAGAAGAAAA
>NW_026755513.1:0-1210 GCF_022355385.1 Mustela nigripes
GTTGATATGATGGGTTACATGAACTGATTATCAAATGTTGAACCAGGACTGCATACCTGGAATAAACCCCACTCGGTCATGGTGTGAAAATGTATACTGTTGGATTCAATTTGCTAATGACTTGTTGAGGATTTCTGTACCTATGTTCCAAGACAGAGACTTCTGTTTGCAGTTTCCTTTTCTTGTAATGTCCACCTCATTTTGCTATTACAGCAATGCTGGCCTCACAGAACGAGTTAAGAAGTAGTTCTGCTTTTACTTTTTAGAAGAGATTGTAGAGAAATGGTATCACTTCTTCCTGAAGTGTTTGGTAGACTTCACTAACGAACACATTTGGGCCTGACACTCTCTGATTTGGAAGATCAAGTATTAACTCAATTTCTTTAACAGCTACATGCCTAGTTAGATCTTTCTGTGAGTTTTGGCAGATTGCGTCTTTTAAGGAACTGGTCTATTTCATTTCATCTAGGTTGTGAAATTTGTGGACAGAGAGCAGCCCATAGTATTAGTATCCTTTTAATATCCATGGACTCAGTTGTTATGGCTTTCCCTCATTCTATTGTCAGCACCTCGTTTCTTCTCTTTTTCTTAGCTAATTTAGCAAAGATGTTTATCAGTTTCATTGACCTTTTCAAATAACTATCTTTTGGTTCTACTGTTTTCTGCTCAAAGTATTATTTCTTTTGTTTTGTTTATGCTGGATTTAATCAGCTCCTTTTCCTAGTTTCCTAAGATGTAAGCTTAGACTCTTTGTGCAAGTTAAGATCACTTGTTTCTGTAACCTGGTTTGTGTAATCTCACTGATGGTGTAATTTATTATACCACCTTTATACCCTGTTAGTCAATAAATGCTCCTCTCCAGCTCCACCCACTCCAGTCTCAACCCACCTTCTCACAGAGCCAAAAATCTCAAAGGGCTCAGATCTGTCTCTGGCTACACAGGCCTCTGCCTCAGAGGGCAGCTACTTGCAGAGGGTTTGTATAAAACTTGGGCTGAGGACTAGAGGACTCACATATGTACACTCAAGGCACCTCCTGGTTTGACATGAACCATGAATGAATGGGGAAAACGAGACTAGGAACTAGATATCCCTCTGTACTGAATACATTCTACTTGCCATTTTGCTATTTTGATTTATACATTCTAAAGGGTTACAAGCTAGCTCTGTGGGCCTCCTTTTACAAACTGCTCAGCCCTTACACACATGGG
>NW_026755514.1:0-1210 GCF_022355385.1 Mustela nigripes
GTTTCTCCCCGCCAAATAGGTCGACACTAAGACTTGTCCGTTATGCTCATCCACAACAACTTTTTTCAAAATAACCAATACCTAGAAACAACCAAAATGTCCACATTTAGGTGAATGGGTAAACTACGGTTTTTATCCATACCACACAAGACTACTCAGAAAAAAAAAAAGAACACACTATTGATATCATAATAGAATAGATGAATCTCAAAAGCATTATGCTGAGCAAAAAAAATACACAAAAGAGTACATATTTTATGATTGCCATTTATAAGAAATTCTATAATAGGCAAAACTAATTTATCTTGACAAAAAATAGATCAATGGTGTACTGAGGCTGAGGCTAAAAGCAACTGACTGCAAGGGGCATGAGGTTACTTTTCTTTTTTTCTTTTTTTTTTTTTTTTAGAGAGATACCACAAGCAGATGGAGAGGTAGGCAGAGAGAGAGAGAGAGAGTGAGGCAGGTTCCCCGCTGAGCAGAGAGCCCGATGCGGGACTCAATCCCAGGACCCTGAGATCATGACCTGAGCAGAAGGCAGCGGCTTAACCCACTGAGCCACCCAGGCGCCCTGAGGTTACTTTTTATAGTGATGGAAATTTGGATCACATGGGTATATGTATTTGGCAAAACTCTTTAAATCTTGCATTCAACGTGGATGCATATTATTACATTTAAGTTGTAACTCAATACAATTGATTTTTTTAATAAACAGGAAAAAAGCGCCCAAAAAAAAAAATGAAAGTACTTGGGCCCCATTCCTTGTGATTTCAACATAGCAGGACTAACATGGGTCCATGAAACCTGCATTTCAAACAAGTCCTATGGATAATTATGCTGCAGGTTATGTTATTTGTAGAAATAGTATTGTCTCTATGGGCACCCAACTCATGGAAAACAAACTGACTAGGCGAGCAAAGAAAATTCAGAAGAAAAGTGTTTGAATTTTTGTGTGCCCTCATTCCATCGCCCCATCCCATCCCCCAACCTTCATTTTTTAGTTGGAATACTGATCACTACCAAAGGATCCTCTCCCAACTGTTGGCTCAGCTATGGATAGGTTCTTTCACTCATTCTTTATAGAAGGAGGTTTCCTCAGAAAATAAATGGGAGAAAAACAAAATAAAAACACACACTGGTACAGAGAAACCAATGTATTTGCAGAGCACATCTCCTTTCCCATAAGGGCATTATAGTCTGGCACCAGATG
>NW_026755515.1:0-1210 GCF_022355385.1 Mustela nigripes
TATATATCTCCTGAACCACTATTAGTATTCTGACTCTCAAGCCTAAGAGCACATGGGAAATACTCTGTGTTATATTTCATGAACCCACCAACCTCTGTTGAAGAAAATCAAGGCATTTTACAGAGATTGGTCACACAAGCACTGAAAAACTGTGCGGGTAATTAGAGACCTATAGATCTCCAAAACCTACTTCTTCATGAACTTGAAGGGCTACCTTAGTGCTTAGCCAGGTTAAAACCATGGAGGTCTGAACATCAGTCAACATCAACGATGAGACCAGGGAGAGAGAAGCCTTTTTTTTTGAGAGAGACAAAGTGTGTGTGTTCTCAGAACTCTTAGGTATTAGAGAATTAAAAATAAGAGATATTGGGGCACCTGGGTGGCTCAGTGGGTTAAAGCCTCTGCCTTTGGCTCAGGTAATGATCTCAGGGTCCTGGGATCGAGCCCCACATGGTGCTCTCTGCTCAGCAGGGAGCCTGCTTCCCTTCCTCTCTGCCTGCCTCTCTGCCTACTTGTGATCTCTCTCTCTCTCTCTCTGTCAAATAAATAAATAAAATCTTAAAAAAAAAAGAGATATTATTAAAAATAAGAGAAATTAAAATTTCTAACATTAGTCAAATGAAAATAGTCTTTTAAAATCATATTCAATTCTAGATTAAATACATTTTAAAACTTGCAATGCAAAATAGATTTTAAAAAATATGTATTTAATATGAATTGGCATCCCAATCACCTATTGAATTTGAATGTTGCAAATACTTAAATAGCTTGGTAAAGAATATTTGCTTAGAAAGTAATTAAGGAAATCAGTTTTTTAATGAAAGCAATTAACATATTCACAGTGCTTCCATTTAATGTAATTGCTTAATATTAATGTGTAGCATAGATGGTTCAGTTAAATTAGTTTTAACTTGGTATAGAGCATCAATGCTTTCCAGTGAGATTAGATTTCACCAAATAACCTGTATTTCCAGACACATAAAGTGTTTAGGATAGTGACTGGTGAAACAATTCAATATAATTGAAAATTATATTAGAAAATCCCCTCATTTTCCTTTGTAGTCAAAGTTAAACTTTTAAGTCCTTATGATACAAGTCTGACTAAATTGTGGCAATACAGGACTCGCTGCAGCATCACTCTGAGATGTCAACTAGTGATGTTCCAGCTTTTCCATGGATTCAAAACTGCCTTTGGCAATAGTTTTGGCCC
>NW_026755516.1:0-1210 GCF_022355385.1 Mustela nigripes
CCGTCCATGTTGCTACAAAAGTTGGGTATTTATCCTTTTTGATGGAGTCATAATACTCCATATTGTATATAGACCACATCTTCCTTATCCATTCATCTGTTGAAGGGCATCTTGCTTCTTTCCATGGTTTGCAACTGTGGCCATTGCTTCTATAAACATTGGGGTACAGATGGCTCTTCTTTTCACTACATCTGTATCATTGGTGTAAATACCCAGTAGTGCAATGGCAGGGTCATAGGGAAGTACTATTTTTCATTTCTTGAGGAATCTACACACTGTTCTCCAAAGAGGCTGCACCAACTTGCATTCCCACCAACAGTGTAAGAGGGTTCCCCTTTCTCCACATCCCCTCCAACACATGTTGTTTCCTGTCTTGCTAATTTTGGCCATTCAACTGGTGTAAGTTGGTATCTCAATGTGGTGGTCATTTGAATCTTCCTAGTGGCTAGTAATGATGAACATTTTTTTCATGTGTCTGATAGTCATTTGTATTTCTTCAATGGAGAAGTGTCTGTTTATGTATTCTGGCCATTTTTTGATATAGTTGTCTGTTTTGTCTGTGTTGAGCTTGAGGAGTTCTTTATAGTCCTTGGATGTAACCTTTTGTCTATACTGTCATTTGCAAATATCTTCTCACATTCCATGGGTTACCTCTTTGTTTGTTGACTGTTCCCTTTGCTGTGCAAAGGCTTTTGATTTTGCTGAAGCCCCAAAAATTCATTTTCACTTTTGTTTCCTTTGCCTTTGGAGACATATCTTGAAATAAGTTGCTGTGGATGATATCGAAAAGATTATTGCCTATGTTCTCCCCTAGAATTCTGATGGATTCCTGTCTCACATTGAGGTCTTTTATCCATTTTGGGTTATCTTTATGGACAGTGTAAGAAAATGGTTGAGTTTCATTCTTCTACATATAGGTGCCCAGTTTTCCCAGCACCATTTATTGAAGAGACTGTCTTCTTTCCACTGTATATTTTTTCCTGTTTTGTCGAAGATTATTTGACCCTAGGGTTGAGGGTCAATATCTGGGCTCTATACTCTGTTCCACTGGTATATCTCTCTGTTTTTATGTCAGGTCCATGCTGTCTTGGTAATCACAGCTTTGTGGTAAAGCTTGAGATCACATAACGTGATGCCCCCAGTTAAATGTTTGTTTTATAAGATTTACTTAGTGACTCTGGGTCTCTTCTGATTCCATACAAATTTTCGG
>NW_026755517.1:0-1210 GCF_022355385.1 Mustela nigripes
TAAATTTCTGTTCTATATCACTCTTGGGGTCTTTCTCCTTTTATAGAACCCCCTTTAATATTTCTTGTAGGGTTAGCTTGATGGTAACAAATTCTTTCCATTTCTGCTGGTCTTGGAACCTCCTTATCTCTCCATCCATTCCGTTATCTTTCTGGATAAAGTATCCTTGGCAGCATGTTTTTTCATTTATTACCCTGAATATGTCTTATAGCCCTTTCTGGCTTGCCAAGTATCTGGGTACAGGTCTGACATTATTCTAATTTTCCTCCCTTTATAAATAAGAAACTCCCCTCTTCCTGCTTTCAAGATTGTTTCCTTGGATCTAAATTTGCAAATTGTGCTATTATATGCTGTGGCAATGGTCTGTTTTTGTTGATCTTGTGAAGGGTCCGCTCTGACTCTTGGACATGAATGCTTATATTTTTCCCTCAGATTAGGGAAATTCTCAGCTACAATTTACTCAAATATATCGTCTAGAACCCCCCCCTACCCCTTCAAGGATCCCAATAATTTTTAAGCAACTGAGCCACCCAGGCAACCCAAGGATCCCAATAATTCTTAAATTGAACATTTCATTCTGTCACTAATCTCTTCTAGTTTGATTTCTTGGTTTTTAATTTGTTTTTCCCATGCCGCCTCAATTTCCATCTCGTCTATCATCTTTTTTTTTTAAGATTTTATTTATTTATTTGACAGAGAGAAATTACAAGTACACTGAGAGGCAGGCAGAGAGAGAGAGAGAAGGAAGCAGGCTCCCTGCTGAGCAGAGAGCCCGATGCGGGACTCGATCCCAGGACCCTGAGATCATGACCTGAGCCGAAGGCAGCGGCTTAACCCACTGAGCCACCCAGGCGCCCCTCGTCTATCATCTTATCTCCTATCTCACTCATTCGTTCTTCTGCCTCGTTTACTCTGACAGTCAATGTATCCTGCTTAGACTGCATTTCATTCACCACATTTTTAAGTTCAGCCTGATTAGATCCCATCTCTGTTAATATTTTTTCAGGCCTAGATATTGCCTTGATAACTGTTACTCTAAAATCAATTTTTGACCTCTTGTTCTTCCAGCCTATTTTCTGGTGGATGGTGGATACGCCTGTGGTGCTATTACTCAGGCAACCTTGTTTGGGCGAAATTACCCTGCCCCCTGTGGGGACGGGATGTATTCATTGAAACCTTTTTAGTTTTGATTTTTGTTGTTGTTGTTGTC
>NW_026755518.1:0-1210 GCF_022355385.1 Mustela nigripes
CTGGCCTACACAGCCTACAGGCTGTGTAGGCCAGGGCTGTTTGGACAGTTGTCTGAAAACACAAACTCGGCTTCTGTTTTGGGTCATAGGTATGGCAGGACTGATCTACAGACCATGAGGAGAACTCTTTGGGATATAAAAAAAGGGCGAGGGTGAGGCTCTTGCTCAAGATTTTGTCTCTGGATATCGTGTCACTCATGGTCGTGAAATTTCCAGGTGACTTCATGGGAAATGGACGAGTCTTACTCTCTGGGGGTTGGCCCCGTCCAAAGAGTTTGGGGTCATTCTGTGGAATGGAAGAAGTCCGTTGTTCTGTTGTTATTGATTTGTGTTGTTTTGTTTTTCAACCTCAGGTGTCGCTCAAATGAGGGATTCCAGAATAGAGCCATGGGGAGGGGCGACTGGAAAAGCAGAAATCTGGTTAAAAATTGGGGCCTAGGGATATGTCAAGCCCATTATGACATCTAATGGTCAAGCCACTAAGTGGACGTACTAGAGGACAGGACTCACGCTGAGGGTCACAATGCGTGTTTATGCCCTCGTCGCACTCAAGACCTTATCTCCAATCACGGCCCGGGATTGATAATGATTCAGAAATAAGAACTCTTTCCCCATGGCAAGAAACCTTGTTGTTGGCATGTTGTCCAAGGTTCAGTGTACTTGAAACCAGTGTTTCCCATGAGGCCCCGCCCATGCTTTGGGGCCACATTGGTCACAAACACACATTGTGACCTTCAGCCTGAGCCCAGACCTCAGGTAAGGTCTTCAGTGGCTGGATGAGGAGACAGCATATTGGGCTTTCCATGCCCCTAGGCCTCATTTTTTAACCATAGTTCGGGTTGTCCCTTCACTCTTCCCAGGGCTCTGCTATGGAATTCCTCTTTTGGTGGGACACCTGAGGTAACAAACCTGAAAGGAGTCCTCCCATCCCACAGATTGACGAAAAACAATTGGGATCGGTCCAAGTCCACAGAGAGCAAGATTCTTCCATGGCCCATGAGTCCTCCTCGACATTCCACGTCCATCGCTGATAAAAAATCCAGAGACAAAAGCCTGAGCACGCGCTCAGACTCGCTCATTCTTCATATCCTGAAGAGTTCTTCAGATAAGAACCAACACGGCACTCGAATGCACCCAAAATATATAGTCTAACCTGGGCACTAATGCACTGTCTGACAACCTGAGCCCGGACCTCGTAACCAACACCCAG
>NW_026755519.1:0-1210 GCF_022355385.1 Mustela nigripes
ACTGCCTATGTTCTCCTCTAGGATTCTGATGGATTCCTGTCTCACGTTGAGGTCTTTTATCCATTTTGAGTTTATCTTTGTGTATGGTGTAAGAGAATGGTCGAGTTTCATTCTTCTACATATAGCCATCCAGTTTTCCCAGCACCATTTATTGAAGAGACTATCTTTTTTCCACTGTATATTTTTTCCTGTCTTGTCTAAGATTATTTGACCATAGAGTTGAGGGTCCATATCTTGGCTCTCTACTCTGTTCCACTGGTCTATGTGTCTGTTTTTATGCCAGTACCATGCTGTCTTGGTGATGACAGCTTTGTAGTAAAGCTTGAAATCAGGTAACATGATGCCCCCCATTTTATTTTTGTTTTTCAACATTTCCTTAGTGATTCGGGTCTCTTCTGATTCCACACAAATTTTAGGATTATTTGCTCAAGCTCTTTGAAGAATACTGGTGGAATTTTGATCGGAATAGCACTAAAAGTATATATTGCTCTAGGTAGTATAGACATTTTAACAATGTTTATTCTTCCAATCCAAGAGCATGGAATGGTCTTCCATCTTTTTGTGTCTTCTTCAATTTCTTTCATGAGTGTTCTGTAGTTCCTCGAGTACAGATCCTTTACCTCTTTGATTAGGTTTATTCCCAGGTATCTTATGGTTCTTGGTGCTATAGTAAATGGAATCAATTCTCTAATTTCCCTTTCTGTATTTTCATTATTAGTGTATAAGAAAGCCACTGATTTCTGTACATTGACTTTGTATCCTGCCACATTGCTGAATTGTTGTATGAGTTCTAGTACTTTGGGGGTGGAGTCTTTTGGGTTTTCCATATAAAGAATCATGTCATCTGCAAAGAGAGAGAGTTTGACTTCTTCATTACCAATTTGGATACCTTTTATTTCTCTTTGTTTTCTGATTGCTGTTGCTAGGACTTCTAATACTATGTTGAACAAGAATGGTGAGAGTGGGCATCCTTTTCGTGTTCCTGATCTCAAAGGGAAGGACGCAAGCTTTTTCCCATTGAGGATGATATTTGCTATGGGTCTTTCATAGATAGATTTGATAAATTTCAGGAATGTTCCCCCTATCCCTATACTTTGAAGCGTTTTAATCAGGAACAGATGCTGGATTCTGTCAAATGCTTTTTCTGCATCAATTGAGAGGACCATGTGGTTCTTCTCTCTTCTCTTATTAATTTGTTCTATCACATTGA
>NW_026755520.1:0-1210 GCF_022355385.1 Mustela nigripes
TCTGGAGGGCACGCAGAGTGCTGCATTGTAGTTCTGGATTGCCAAACTGGAGGGCTTGTGGGCCAGTAGTCTGAGGATGGAAGTCTGAGAACCCAAGCTAGGCCTAGGTTTCTGGGTGAGGATATGGCAAGCACAATCTACAGACCTGAATCGAGATCTCGTGCATCTGAAGTCATGGCGAGGATCAGACGTTCGCTCAGGTTGAACATTCTGTCGCCGATGGCCCCTTCTTGAAGGGGAGGTGGATCACGAGGCCATGGGAGTTTTCCCACGATGGGAGTTGTGAGAAGCTCCCAACTGCAAAGATTCTTCTGCAGGACAATTCAGGCCTGCTGTTTGGATCCAGGACAATGATTCCGAGCAGGGTTCTAAGGATGGATGGCTGGGTATCCCACCTCGCATTCCAATTGTCTCCAAGCAACAAGACAGTTTAGAACTGCTGGATCTGGGGGAGCAACCGAGGAGGATGAATTGAGATGGACTCTCCCTTGGATGTGTCCTAATATGATTTTGTGTTTATGGAGACCTTGGAATGAAACGGTGGCCCTGGGGCCCTGAAGGGTTCTCCTAAAGAGAGGCTTTCACACAGCTCCATCGTGCAAGTTTCCCATGTGTAGATGAGATCTGTTCTGATGGATGAGTCAAGAAACAGCAATATGCTGATATTGAAATCCAGGCCTCTGAGGAGAGATGCCTGGAAACCAAAGTAATGGATCCGATAGGTGCCTAGGGGCCTGTTCATTCCTTTTTACATCTGGGGACATCAGTCTTCCGGTGGGAGAGCAGGTAAGTGCTCAGATGGGCCCAGATTGCCCCTGTTGCCCTGGTAAGCCACAATATTGGGATGGCCTCAGGGAATTTGGACGTTTATCGTATTAGTAGGGTTGTGGCCATTGGAGTGGGCACATACAATTCCCTTGGAGTTTGAAAGCACAGTCGTCAGGTTTGGCTCCAGGGGCCTGAGCCTGTAGGGTGTGTAGGCCAGGGCTGTTTGGACAGTTGTCTGAAAACACAAACTCGGCTTATGTTTCAGCTCATAGGTATGGCAGTACTGATCTACAGACCATGAGGAGAACTCTTCGGGATATGAAAAAAGGGCGAGTGTGAGGCTCTTGCTCAAGTTTTTTCTCTGGATATCGTGTCACTAATGGTCGTTAAATTTCCCGGGTGACGTCATGGGAAATGGAAGAGTCTTACTCTCTGGGGGTTT
>NW_026755521.1:0-1210 GCF_022355385.1 Mustela nigripes
CTCGCACCTTTCCCCAGATTTTGCTGAAATCCTTCCAATGGGGGAACCTGAAACACTATAGAGTTCTACTCCTTTTCCATGGAAGGACACCTGGGTGTTGAAATGGGTATCCAGCTCTCAAAGTGGGAGCAAGGTACATGGCCAATGTGACCACGCCAACTCCTGATGGCTCCCCAGGGCACAAACAGGCATTGTGACCCTCACCCAAGTACGCTTTCAAACAAACTCTCTCAGTTCAACCACAAGGTTCCTGCATTGCAGGCCTGGTACTCCCCTACCCCCAAATTCTAACCCTTGGTGTGATTTTCCAGGCGCCCAGACTTAGAACCCATATCTAAAATCCCTGTTTTGGGGCACCTCTAAGATGTAAAACAGCACTCTTATTTTCCCTGAAAAAGCCACCAAGCTAAGGGGAGCCGCCAGTATCCTTAGAGACAAAAAGTCTCCCATGGATGCATGAGACCTCACCTACATTCTGAGGTCATTCTGGACACACAATCCAGATGGAAAAGTCTGTGCTACTGTCTTCTAGTCATCCTAATTACAGTTCCAGATGAGCTGACCCCCAGGTCTATGCATTTGGCCTGTGATCACCTCGCGACTAATCCGAACCTGAATTTGTGTTTGCAGACTTCTTTCCCAAAACCATGGCTCACATGCCCTCCTGGATGGGGTCACTCGAGGTGCACCAAAGGACTGTGGCTGAATTCCCCAAGGAAACTGTGCCTATCACAGTTGCCCAAACCTTCCAGATTAAGAGAAACCTGCAAGGCCCCTGAGCCCACTCCAATTTTGGCGGCTGTCTGGATGCAAATGCACAGTATGAAACACCCTGATTAGCTACATTCAGATGGACAGCCACGTCAATGGTCCTGAGTCAGAAGATTGAACCTCACAAGCCATTGGACCTCATTGGAACACCTGATTAGGTTTTCAAGCATCTGTCCTCAGGGTTCTGTTCTGGAATACCATCTTATGATACGACTTGTCCCTGAGCCCAGAAAACGCCCAGCAAACTCTCTTCGGGCGCCACACGTCTGAAGGGCAGCCCCACCGCGCATGGCCGGCATCGTGAGCGCTCGAGCATGCACCTCATCAGGAAGCCCTCCTTGAGGCAGGCTACAGTGAGGCCGACGCCTCCAGCTAATCCTCGGCCTGCGGGGGTTCCCTCCCTGGTGCTGTCCCATGAGGCCGGGCCCACCAGGAAGAC
>NW_026755522.1:0-1210 GCF_022355385.1 Mustela nigripes
GGTTTCCAGGCATCTCTCCTCAGAGGCCTGGATTTCAATACCAGCATTTCAATACCAGCTGTTTCTTGACTCACCCATCAGAACAAATCTCATCTACACATGGGAAACTTGCACGTGGGAGCAATGTCAAAGCCTCTGTTTAGGAGAACCTTTCAGGGCCCCAGTGCCACCGCTTCATTCCAAGGTCTCCATAGACACAAAATCATATTAGGACACATCCACGGGAGAGTCCATTTCAACTCAGCCTCCTCGGTTGCTCCCCCAGATCCAGCAGATCTAACCTGTCTTGTTGCTTCGAGACAATTGGAATGCGAGGTGGGCTACCCAGCCATCCATCCTTAGAATCCTGCTCAGAAACGTTGTGCTGGAGCCAACCAACAGGCCTCATTTGTCATGCAGAAGAATCTTTGCAGTTGGGAGCTTCTCACAACTCCCATCCTGGGAAAACCCCCATGGCCTCGTGATCCACCGCCCGTTCAAGAAGGGGCCATAAGGGACAGAATGTCCAACCTGAGCGATCGTCTGATCCTCGCGCTGACTTCAGATGCACGAGATCTCGATTCAGGTCTGTAGATTGTGCCTGCCGTATCCTCACCCAGAACCTAGGCCTAGCTTGGGTTCTCAGACTTCCGTCCTCAGACTACTGGCCCACAAGCCGTCCAGTTTCGCAATCCAGAACTACAATGCAGTACTCTGCCTGCCCTCCAGAAGAAAAACATTGCCCTCTGGGGCTACCCAGAAACCCCTAATGAGGATCACCCTCAGGGCATTCGGCTGTACCCCAAATATATAGGCTGACATGGGCACTAATGCCCTTTCTGACACAGCCTGAGACTGGACATCCAGGCCCCACCCAGACAGCTGGCCGCACACTGAGCACATCGGACACCCAATGGCCTTAGGTCGTCATCTCTTCTCAACCTCGATTTTCAGGCTTCAGAACCTAGACCTTATCGCCAAACACGGCCCGGGTTTGAAAATGATGCAGAAATCAGAACTCTTTCCCCATGGCAAGAAACCTTGTGGATGGCATGTTGTCCAAGGTTCAGTGTCGTTGAAACCAGTGTGGCCCATGAGGCCCCGCCCAAGCTTCCGGGCCACATTGGTCACAAACACACATTGTGACCCTCAGCCTGAGCCCAGTCCTCAGGTAAGGCCTCTCAGTGGCTGGATGGAGAGACAGCATATTGGGCTTGCCATGCCCCTAGGC
>NW_026755523.1:0-555 GCF_022355385.1 Mustela nigripes
AGCCTGTAGGGTGTGTAGGCCTGAAAACCGAGGTTGAGAAGAGATGATGAACTAAGGCCATGACGAGTCCGATGATCTATGTGTGCGGCCAGGTGCTTGGGTGGGACCTGGAGGTCCAGGCTCAGGGTGTGCCACAAAGGGCTTTAGTGCCCAGGTCAGCCTATATATTTATGGTACAACCGAATGACGTGCAGGTTGATGCTCAATTGTGTTTTCTGGGAAGCCCCAGAGGGCAATGTTTTTCTTCTGGAGGGCAGGCAGAGTGCTGCATTGTAGTTCTGGTTTGCCAAAATGGAGAGCTTGTGGGCCAGTAGTCTGAGGACGGAAGTCTGAGAAGCCAAGCTAGACCTAGGTTTCTGGGTTAGGATATGGCAGGCCCATCTACAGACCTGAATCGAGATCTCGTGCATCTGAAGTCAGGGCGATGATCAAACGATCACTCAGGTTGGACATTCTGTCCCTGATTGCCCCTTCTTGAAGGGGGGGGGGTGAATCACGAGGCCTTGGGGGTTTTCCCACGATGGGAGTTGTGAGAAGTTCCCAACTGCAAAGATT
>NW_026755523.1:655-1210 GCF_022355385.1 Mustela nigripes
AGCCTGTAGGGTGTGTAGGCCTGAAAACCGAGGTTGAGAAGAGATGATGAACTAAGGCCATGACGAGTCCGATGATCTATGTGTGCGGCCAGGTGCTTGGGTGGGACCTGGAGGTCCAGGCTCAGGGTGTGCCACAAAGGGCTTTAGTGCCCAGGTCAGCCTATATATTTATGGTACAACCGAATGACGTGCAGGTTGATGCTCAATTGTGTTTTCTGGGAAGCCCCAGAGGGCAATGTTTTTCTTCTGGAGGGCAGGCAGAGTGCTGCATTGTAGTTCTGGTTTGCCAAAATGGAGAGCTTGTGGGCCAGTAGTCTGAGGACGGAAGTCTGAGAAGCCAAGCTAGACCTAGGTTTCTGGGTTAGGATATGGCAGGCCCATCTACAGACCTGAATCGAGATCTCGTGCATCTGAAGTCAGGGCGATGATCAAACGATCACTCAGGTTGGACATTCTGTCCCTGATTGCCCCTTCTTGAAGGGGGGGGGGTGAATCACGAGGCCTTGGGGGTTTTCCCACGATGGGAGTTGTGAGAAGTTCCCAACTGCAAAGATT
>NW_026755524.1:0-1210 GCF_022355385.1 Mustela nigripes
AGATGGGTTTGGAGGAGGAATTATCCCCTGCTCTTGTTCACAGTAATATCTTACAGACATTAGAATAGAAAGAATCAGAGCCTTTTTTATATGCAATGAGGTCAGGAGACATTTACTGAAGTGGTGGAAACAGGAATGGAAGGGAGGACTCAGATGTTGAAAACAGCAGGAAGTGGAGACACATCATGTATCTGGATTGTTTTCTTGGCTGTGAATGAAATTTAAATCTGCCATCCAAAACTACTGTTTATTGTCCTCAGCATGCTTGTTTCACGAGTGGACATTCATCTGCTCACCAAGCTGTGTATTTTCATGCTGCATTCATGGAAAGACAGTAGCTGCTTCCTGGGAAAGTCATGGCAACCATCTGTGTCCCATGAGTTTTTTTTTTTTTAAAGATTTTATTTATTTATTTGAGAGAGAGATAGTGAGAGAGAACATGAGCGAGGAGAAGGTCAGAGGGAGAAGCAGACTCCCCATGGAGCTGGGAGCCCAATGTGGGACTCGATCCCGGGACTCCAGGATCATGACCCGAGCTGAAGGCAGTCGTCCAACCAACTGAGCCACCCAGGTGCCCCGTCCCATGAGTTTTTAAGGAACTTGCCAGTTAGGGCCAATGATTGATTAATGCACATCACTTTATGGCCCAAAGGCAGGTATTTGATCCTTAGGCTGACCAAAGCAGAATTTGGCAGAGAGAAGAATAGTTTAGAGGGAGAGGTGGCTTCATGGGACTTTGTACCATATTTCCAACCCCTTGATGCTCGCTGGCCTGGAGTGTAGTGTGAGCAGGTTCCAAAGGAGGGGAAGATGTATTTTAATGAGGGCCATTTTTTAAAAACCCTTTGAACGTTGGTGAAAGAACTCCTTTTTTTCCCCACTCTGGAGCAAAGATATATCCACAAGAAGTCACTCCACTCTTGCCGGCCATATCAGGGGAAAGGATCGCTGAGGACCAAACATGCTTTTTCCTTCAAGTACTATTGAACTGTATGGTTATTCAGGTAAAAGCAAAATCTTGGATAATTCAGGAATGGTCTTCCTCTTGATAGGAAAGAGGAAACATTGCTTATTTTCTCCCAGCTCATCCATATTTTGTATGTTTGCTTGTTTGTTTGTTTGTTTTTTGAGTTGACTCTTTATGATATTTCACTAGAACTTGCATATGTGCTATATCACATCAGCAAAGACCTGGCATACATAATATTTT
>NW_026755525.1:0-1210 GCF_022355385.1 Mustela nigripes
TGTCAAAACATCTTATGAAGAAAGAATATAGGGGTAAATGTGTGTATTTACCAAAATTAAACACACACACACACACACACACACACACACACACACACACACACAAACACACACACACACACACACACACACACACACACACACACACACAAAGCAACCTAACATGACGGCATAAGGAAATAGAAAAAGAAGAAAGAAGTTTAACAAACTTTAAGAAACTGAAGAAGCCATTACTGAAGGAGACCAGCATCCAGAAGAAAGTTTGACACCTGATGGAAAGTGAAAAAACGAAAAGAAAAGAAAACTAAACTAAACTAAACTAAACTAAACTAAACTAAAAGATGCCTCTACAAAATTATGGCAGCAAATCTAAGAACAAGTGAAAATGATTAATTCCAAGACACATATCAACTCCCAAGTTTGGGTCAGAAACCCTACAATATCTGAGCTTTTTATTACACACTAAATCGTTTGAAGGAGTAATCAAACTCCTCCCAACACACAGAAGGCCACATCCAAATCATTTTCCTAGTCAACACTTGCATAAATTTAATAAAGGCAATGGCATTTCTTCGCATTGATTTCAGAAATGGAGGTAAAGGGTAAAATCTACTTTTCAAATATAAAGACCCAATAAAGATAATGTCATTAAAGGGAAAAAATTCCATGCCTTTTTTAATAAGTTAATAAAAATATAATTCTTTCCTTTTCTTTACGTGTCTTCATCTGCTTTTGAAAGGGCCAGACTGTATTTCCTTTTATATTTTTGTTCTTTTGAGGAAACCAGCCTATGATCCATCATCTGTTAATGACAAATAATTCACTAAAGCTTTAGTTCCATATATGGTTTAGTGTTCATCCTAACATATGCCACAACTCCTGGATACCCATTAGCCAGTTCCCTCATTCCCTGAATTTCTCTCTTTTCTGTAACCCTCAGCTTGGTCCCTCAGAGTCCAGAGACACTCCTGGTTTGTCTCCTTCTCTGACTTCATTCCCTTCAGTTTTCCCTTCCTTCTACTAAGGGTTATGATATTCCTCCTGGGGCACATAGGATGGGAGCCATGAGAAATTCCCCTTTGTCTGCTTGCCTTTTTTTATTTCTAAACACCCAGTCCTGTGAAACTCAAGTCCATGCAAGTACCAGGGGTTCATCCTCCCTGATGGCTGAGGGATACTCTGTTGTCAATACAAACCACACCTTCTTTAT
>NW_026755526.1:0-1210 GCF_022355385.1 Mustela nigripes
AGGCTCTTGCTCAAGTTTTTGTCTCTGGATATCGTGTCACTCATGGTCGTGAAATTTCCAGGTGACTTCTTGGGAAATGGATGAGTCTTATTCTCTGGGGTTTGGCCTTTTCGAAAGAGTTTGAGGTCATTCTGTCGGATGGAAGAAGTCCGTTTTTTGTTGTTGTTTTGTTTTGTTTTGTATTTTAACCTCAGGTGTCCCACCAAATGAGGGATTCCAGATTAAAGCCCTGGGGAGGGGCGACTGGACAACCAGAAATCTGGTTAAAAATTGGGGCCTAGGGACATGTCAAGCCCATTATGACATCTAATGGTCCAGCCACTGAGAGGACTTACTAGAGGACAGGACTCACGCTGAGTGTCACAATGCGTGTTTATGCCCTCGTCGCACTCAAGAATGGGCGGAGCCTCATGGTTAATGCTGGTTTCTCCTACACTGATCATTTGACAACTTTCCAACCACAAGGCTTCTTGCCTTGGGTAAGGAGGAGTTTGATTTCTACATCACATTCAACCCTTTTCAGAGCTTGGAGTTAAGGTCTATGTTCTGAAGCCTGAAAAGTTAGGTTGGGAAGAGATAACGAGCTAAGACCATGGCGGTTGTGATGTTCTCAGTGTGCTGTCAGCTGTCGGTTTTGGTCAGGTGGTCCGGGCTCACTCTGTATCAGACAGTGTATTAGTGCCAGGTTAGACTATCTATTTTGGGTACATTCGAGTGCCGTGTATGTCTATCCTCATTTGGGTTATGTGAGAAACTCCATAGGTCAAAATTTTTCTTCTGGAAGGAAGGCAGAATGCTTCATTTTGTGTCCCGAATTTCCAAATGTGAGGGCTTGGGGGCCAGGAGTGTGAGGACAGAAGTCTGAGAACACAAGCTAGTCATAGGTTTCAGGGAGAGGGCAAGGAAAGCACACTCTGCAGAGCTGCATCGAGATCTCGTGCATCTGAATTCAGGGTGTAGATCAGACGTTGTCTTAGGTTGGAGTTCCTGTCCATGATTTCCCCTTCATAAATGGGGTGGGGGCATAACAAAGCCATCTAAATTTTCCCAGGTTGGGAGTTGTGAGATGCTCCAAAACTCAAGGATTCCTTCTGCTGGACATTTGAGACCTGTTGGATGGCTCCAGGACATCCCATACGGAACGACGCCAGAACAGAGCTCTCAGGATGGAAGGTTGGGCAGCCCGCCTCGCATTCCAATTGTCTCCTAG
>NW_026755527.1:0-1210 GCF_022355385.1 Mustela nigripes
GACCTGAGCCTAAGGCAGAGGCTTTAACCTACTGAGCCACCCAGGCACCCTGAATGTATTTTTTAAAAACAGAGATCCCTAATTATAATTTTTTAAGAGTAAAAATAAATATGAAATATATGACCCAAACTAGTGACTTGAAAATTAAAAAACACACACCTAAATCACTTGGATCAAAGAAGAACTCAAAGTAGAAATTACAAACTGCTAAGGAAACAGGGTAAAGAAGAGAGTTAAAATTATTGAGATGTAAAACAAACAAGCAAACAAACAAACAAACAAAAAAACTGTGCATAGGGAGATATATAGCCTTAAATATCTTCACCTTTAAAGAAAAATTATTGATTGTATAGGATCTTAGTAATTATCTTAGGGAATGAGAAAAACAGCAGCAAGACAAATGTGAAGAAAATAAGAAAATAAAATTAATAAAGAGGTAAAAAAAATAATTGAAGAGGAAAATATGTATAAAGACTAGAAATTCCAAAAGCTAGATCGATTTACAGACCATTAAAACAGAAAACCTCCTCAAAAAACTGGTTAAGAAGAAAAGGACACAAAAAGATATATAAACTATTAGAAATAGGGGCACCTGGGTGGCTCATTGGGTTAAAGCTTCCGCCTTAGGCTCAGGTCATGATCTCAAGGGTCCTGGGATGGGGCCCCGCATGGGGCTCTCTGCTTGGTGGGGAGACTGCTCCCCACCCCCTCTCTCTCTGCCTGCCTCTCTGCCTACGTGTGACTTCTGTCTGTCAAATAAATAAATAAAATCTTTTAAAAAATTAACAAAATAAAATAAAATATTAGAAATAAGACACAACACTGATATAGAAGAGATTAAAATACAGCATTTTTGTTTTCAATTATATGGCAACGAAATAAAAAGCTGGGGAGAAATAAAGATTATTGTGCAAAATATAAACCCCCAAATTTTTTCACAAGAGAATATAAATAGTTGTTGCAAGTTAGGTTAATCACTACTATTTAAATAGGGACTACAATTGGATGGGTTGTCTTATAACTGACTTCCAGCTCACATGTTTAATCCAGACAATTTCAATGTTAATCAAATTAAATTAAATTTCAATTTAAACTATTCCAGACCACAGATTTTTTCTAGATGATTTCTCATTTATGGTAAGAATTGAGGTTAACTTTAATAGTAAAACTTGTTAAGGAGAGCACAAAAAAGGAAAACTAGGCATCCAAT
>NW_026755528.1:0-1210 GCF_022355385.1 Mustela nigripes
TACCCAGAAACCCCAAATGAGGATCAACCTGCACGCCATTCGGCTGTACCCCAAATATATAGGCTGACCGGGGCACTAATACCCTTTCTGACGCAGCCTGATCCTGGACCTCCTGGCCCCACCCAAGCAGCTGGCCGCACACTGAGCACATAGTACCAGCCATTGCCTTAGGTGGTCATCTCTTCTCAACCTCGGTTTTCAGGCTTCAGAACCTAGACCATATCTCCAATCACGGCCGGGGTTTGAAAATGATGCAGAAATCAGAACTCTTTACCCATGGCAAGAAACCTTGTGGTTGGCATGTTGTCCAAGATCAGTGTAGTTGAAACCAGTGTGGCCCATATGGCCCCGCCCATGCTTGCGGGCCACATTGGTCACAAACACACATTGAGACCCTCAGCCTGAGCCCAGTCCTCAGGTAAGGCCTCTCAGTGGCTGGATGGAGAGAGAGGTTATTGGGCTTACCATGCCCCTAGACCCAAATTTTTAACCATATTTCGGGTTGTCCCTTCACTCTTCCCCAGGGCTCTGCTTTGGAATTCCTCTTTTGGTTGGACTCCTGAGGTAACAAATCTGAAAGGAGTTCTCCCATCCCACAGATTGATGAAAAACAATTGGGATCGGGACAAATCCACAGAGAGCAAGATTCTTCCATGGCCCATGAGGCTTCCCCAACATTCCACGGCCATCGCTGATACAAAATCCAGAGACAAAAGCCTGAGCACGCACCTCAGACTCGCTCATTCTTCAAATCCTGAAGAGTTCTTCAGATAAGAACCTACACGGCACTCGAATGCACCCAAAATATATAGTCTAACCTGGGCACTAATGCACTGTCTGACAACCTGAGCCCGGACCTCGTGACCAACACCCAGACAGCTGATCGCACACTGAGCACATCTGACCCGCCATGGCCTTAGGGCATCATCTCTGCCCTACCTCAGTTTTCAGGCTTCAGAACCTAGACCTTATATCCAATCATGTCCAGGTGTGACTGTGATGCAGAAATTAGAACTCTACCTTACCCATGGCAAGAAACCTTGTGTTTGGCATGTTGTCCAACGTTTATTGTAGGAGAAACCAGCATTCACCCTGAGGCCCCGCCCATTCTTGAGTGCGACGAGGGAATAAACACGGATTGTGACCCTCAGCGTGAGTCCTGTCCTCTAGTACGTCCTCTCAGTGGCTGGATCATTAGATGTCATAATGG
>NW_026755529.1:0-1210 GCF_022355385.1 Mustela nigripes
TACGAATCTTGCTCTCTGTGGACTTGGCCCGATCCCAATTGTTTTTCGTCAATCTGTGGGATGGGAGGACTCCTTTCACGTTTTGTTCCTCAGGTGTCTCTCCAAAAGAGGAATTCCAAGGCAGAGCCCTGGGGTAGAGTGAAGGGACAACCCGAACGATCGTTAAAAATTGGGGCCTAAGGATGTGGTAAGTCTAATATGCTGTCTCTCCATCCAGCCACTGAGAGGCCTTACCTGAGGACTGGGCTCAGGCTGAGGGTCACAATGTGTGTTTATGACCAATATGGCCCGCAAGCATGATAGGGCCTTACGGGCCACACTGGTTTCAACTACACTGATTCTTGGACAACATGCCCAGCACAAGGTTTCTTGCCATGGGAAAAGAGTTCTGATTTCTGCATCATTTTCAAACCCGGGCCGTGATTGGAGATAAGGTCTAGGTTCTGAAGCCTGAAAACCGAGGTTGAGAAGAGATGATGAACTAAGGCCATGGCGGGTTCAATGTGCTCAGTGTGCGGCCAGCTGTCTGGGTGGGGCCAGGATATCCAGGCTCAGGCTGCGTCAGAAAGGGCTTTAGTGCCCAGGTCAGCCTATATTTTGGGGTACAGCCGAATGGCGTGCAGGTTGATCCTCATTTGGGGTTCCTGGGTAGCCCCAGACGGCAATGTTTTTCTTTTGGAGGTTAGGCAAAGTGCTGTATTGTAGTTCTGAATTGCCAAATTCGAGGTCTTGTGGTCCAGTAGTCGGAGGACGGAAGTCTGAGAAGCCAAGCTAGGCCTAGGTTTGTGGGTGAGGATATGGCAGGCACAATCTACAGTCCTGAATCTAGATCTCGTGCATCTGAAGTCAGAGCGAGGATCAGACCATCGCTCAGGTTGGACATTGTGTCCCTGAGGGCCCCTACTTGAAGGGGGGGTTCTCGAGGCCATGGGGGTTTTCCGAAGATGGGAGTTGTGAGAAGGTCGCAATTGCAAAGATTCTTCTGCAGGACAATTGAGACTTGGTGGTTTGCTCCAGAACAACGTTTCCATGCAGGGTTCTAAGGATGGATGGCTGGTACCCCAGCTCGCATTCCAATTGTCTCCAAGCAACAAGACAGGTCAGATCTGCTGGATCTGGGGGCGCAACCGAGGAGGCTGAGTTGAAATGGACTCTACCGTGGATGTGACCTAATATGATTTTGTGTCTATGGAGACCTTGGAATGCAGCG
>NW_026755530.1:0-1209 GCF_022355385.1 Mustela nigripes
GCTCATTTAAGTAAGTTGGTGCATAATCCCTTTTCTATTAAACCATAGTGCAAGGACCAATGCCGCGCTTCCGAGAGAACCCCAAACTCTTTTTCTTGAATGGCCATATGCATATGTATCAGGCGTCCTCTTTTCACTCCCTTTGTGGAGCACCTACCATGGAGGTCATGTAATAACCAATAACCAAAAAACAAACAAAAAACCCAAAATCCAGTTCTAAGTGATTCGCGGGTGCCATTATGCAATGGCGGACCCTGCCTGAGGACTAGGAGACTGCTCAAACAGATCACGGGCACGCATCTCAGCTCAGGCATGTGCTGGGGAAGCTGGCTCCCGGCTTTGGGCACAATCAGGAAGCCAGCAAAGTGACCCGAGAGTGCAGCCGTGGTTTAGGTCTGATGATCATTTTGCAGCCAGGCAGCGCTTGGACACCCCCTCGGGGAGCCAGGCTAGGAGGCCGCTCAGCGCTGTCGCTGGCCAAGCTCGCAGGCCCCCAGGGCTTCGCCGGCGCCCATGCCCCAGGCCCGCGCCTCCGGACGGAGGGGGAGGGGGCCGAGGGCGGGGTCGGCCTGGAGAAGGGGCTTTGCTAATTGTGAAATCCGGAAGTGAGCTAGCGGAGGACCTGGCGGAGAGTCTGAGAAGAGGTGGAGGGGCTGGCGGAGGAGGGGCGCGCAGCGCTGCGTTGCTGTGCTGTGGCCCAGTCCTCACTGCAGGACCCCCGCACTCCCGTGCTCGCGCCCAGCCCCTGAGGCCGCGCTGTTCCGCTCCCGAGGCCCGCTGCCCCGCCCCGCCCCATGGCTTCTCCAGAAGACCCTCTGAGAGCAGGTAAAGTGACACCGCGCTGCGCCCTCACCTGGAGCAGAAAGCGCGGGCCGCGAGCTCGCGGGGGTGTCGGGACCAAGCCTCCCGCGCCCCCCGGGGCAGCGGGACCACCACGGACGCTGCGCCGCACCGGGTTCCGCACGGGATCGGGCCAGGGATGGCGCCGCCCGAGGTGCCCCCGGGCCAGTGGGCTCGCTAGCCCCCATCGTTTGGCACCCCCATGCGTGCATGCCAAGGTCCCCCTTCCCTTGTCTCCCGCCATGGCCCTGCCACTTTTGTTCTGGACTTGGGATCCTAGGTGGAAACTAGTCCCTCAGACCTCCCTGGCAGCAAGGAGCACAGGGAGGGATTCTCGGTTTTTCCACCCTGGCTCTTCCTCTCTCCACA
>NW_026755531.1:0-1209 GCF_022355385.1 Mustela nigripes
GGCTGCCTATCAAGGCTTCAGCACAGCTTCTGAAGGTGCAGATGCTCCAACCCCAAAAGCCTTTCTCTGCAGCAGGTTCCCTGGTCTTTCTGGCCTTCTGAGGAGTGAGGAGTGGGGGAAAGGGGAGGGAAGAGACAGGGATCCAGTTAAATAGGAGAAACAGCAAAACGCAGGCACTGGTGAGCCCTCACAATTTCCCAGGCATCCAGTGCTGCAAACTTGGCTAGGAGACCACCCACCCACCCTTTTCAGGGACCGAAGCAGGGACCCAGGAGTGCACCGCGCTTCCCCAAGGGCACCCTGCAACCTCAGGGCCCAGACCATGCTACCTTGAACAGGCTTTGGAGATGGCAGCGGCCCAAGAGAGGCCGTGGTGGGCGCGGGGAGCGGGCTGACTTGTGGACTGCAGCGTGGGGCTGGGGGCGGGGGCAGCAGAGGAGACTCTGGCTGGATCTGGACGGGGCACACAGAGGCAGGGAGAGGCCAGTGGCGGGGAGTGGGCTGGCTCCTTCACTCTCCCCTCCAAAGCTAGGGCCCTCCCTCCCTCCCACCTCACCTGGGTAAATCTCCCTTTTCCTGGGAGGAATGGCCATCGCGGTGGCAGCGGCGGAGGACCGCTGAGGAGCAGGCGCCAGGGCTGCTGCACCAGAGCAGCCAGCCCCTCGCGGGAGCGACCGCGCCCACTGACCCCACAGCCTCCCACAGCCCCCAGGATCTCCATTTTAGCAGAGCGTGCCTCCCTCGGCCCTGAGTAGCCACGGAGACTGGTCGTCGCCAGCCCCCTATCGCCCCCAGCCCTCCCTCCCCTTCCACCCTCTCAGCTCAGAGCAGGTACCTGGTCGGGCTCTCCTTATCGCGCAAGGACAAGGGTGGGCTCTACCCCCGCCCGCTCCCCCGCACCAAAGCCCAAAGTGGCGCCACTGGAAGGAGAAATGCCATCCAGGAATTCCTCCCAAACCTGTCCCCTCCCTTCTCGGCGCCAGTCCTCAACCCTACCTCTGCCCTTCCTCAGTTGCTGGCCCTCGCTCGAGCTGCTGCTGCTGCCGCTTGCGTGGCCCCCGCCGCCGCTTCGCCGCCGCGGCCATCTGCGTTGCTGCCATCTGCGCCACAGCCGCCGCTTGAGTCGCCAACACCGCTTGTGCAGCCGACGCAGTCTGCACCGAGGCCGCTGTCTGCTCCACCGCTGCTACCGCCGCCGACGCCGCCGCT
>NW_026755532.1:0-1209 GCF_022355385.1 Mustela nigripes
TTCTCCCTGCTGTGTGCATGTTTTTCTTTTCTCACTCTCTCTCAAATAAATAAGTAAAATTTAAAGATTATCTCTCTCAAATAAATAAGTCAATTTTTTTTTTCAATGGGAGGGAGAAGTAGACTCTCCACTGAGTAGGGAGCCTGATGCAGGGCTCAATACCAGGACCCTGGGATCATGACCCAAGCTGAAGGCAGACACTTGAACCGACTAAGTCACCCTGGCACGCCAGTTGTTCATTTATTTATTTATTTTTATTATGCATATGTTTTATCTCTCTTTTATTCAAGTCTTTTTTTTTTATCTTTTTACTTTTTTCATAAAACTGAATTATTTCAAGATGATTTGGTCATCCTCTTTTCCCCCACCCCATAGGTCATAGAGTACATTTTAAAATAATGTTAGTATTTAAGTGCTGCCTACACAAATTAAGGCAAATTATCTGTGGTCTATACTCCTGAAAATATTTTTTTTATTATGCCTTCCTATTCCAATGACATTTTATAAGGATCTAAATGTTTACATTTGTGATTATATTTTTCAACATAATAAAGCTATTACTTCATTCTTTTTTATATCTGATGTTATTTAAAACTTTTCTGTCAGTCTGATTCTTGTTTCTTTATTAATGAATTATTTTTTTCTCTCTAACAGTTATGATTTTTTTTTTGTCTTTGGTATGTATGCCCTAGTTACGGATTCATAGAGTCAACTATAGTTATGAATATTTTCTTTCTTTTCTTGTATGTAAGTTTTAATCCAGTGTCTTGACTATTTTATGCTTGAGAAATAGATGTACATTAATATGCAAATATTTCTTTTCTTTTTTCTTCTTTCATTTAAAAAAGTCATTTATTTTATTTTATTTAAAAAATATTTATTTATTTATTTGAAGTAGAGAGAGAGGGTCATGAAGAGTGGCTGATGATATACTTTCAATTTGGGAGGAGGTTAGGGATTGCACAAGCCTCCAATGTTTTTTATAAACAAGGTTTCCAGTACCTTGAGGGGGCTAGCTATTGTTAGGGAAAGGTCATTTATTACTATTTAGTAAAAACTCAGGGAAGAGACTCTTCTGATGTGTATCAGTGGGTATATGCTTGGGAGATGATTGCCAATGTATATCTTGAGGGCAGGGGTGGGGAGTAGAGATAAAGAAGTTTCCAAAGTAAGTTTTACATGTGAAAGTAGATTTTCAGTATCCTGGGG
>NW_026755533.1:0-1209 GCF_022355385.1 Mustela nigripes
TGGGGTACATAGATCATAGCCTACATCTTCTGGTCTTTTGTCCTTAACATTCTCTCCCTCCACAACAATAGATACTAATTGGTCTGCTTCTGTGTTTTCAGGTACCCCCTTATGTCCTGGTACCCATCCTATATATCAATTGTCCTTTTTCATAGCTAATGAAATCATCTCCTTCCATAAACTATCATCTATGGTTTCTGGGTCTGGTCTAGCTCTTAAAACGGAGAAGCAGTACTTGCTATCTGTGATGATGTTAACTTGCGGACCTGAATCTTGAAAGGCCATTTTTATTGCACATTTTTCTGCTTGCTGATTCGATCCTATTATATGTTTTATTCTATTTTTTCCTGTGGAAGTAACATACCCTGCCTTTGTTTGTTGTTCCTTTCTCCCTCCATCTGTATAGAAGACTTCCACACCCTCTAAAGGATCATCACTTTGGTTTGTTAGGACTCCCTTAAACATTAAATCTGCATTTATTAGTTTGACATGGGGAAACCAGCAAAGATAATTTTGTTGGCTGTACCTATTTTCTAAGGTTCTTTTTTCCATGGGGAGTAGAAAAATGGGTTCTACCCCTAACCTGATTTTGCATTCTGTGCAAATATTCTGAATAGCTATGGCCAATTTATCTAAGATAGATTTCCCAATATCCCTCTTTAATGACTGTCTTCCAACCCATAGCATTTGTTTTTTCCCTTGCTCTTCCTGATATATTCCATAATTTATTTCCTGAGAATCTTTTACAATTTTGCAATAAACCTCTTTTTCTGGTATGTAGTAATGATATCCTTGATTTTCTGCTATCTTTTGTTGGGCATATTTTACTTCCTCTAAAGCCTCTGTTGTCCATTCCCTATGGGAGTCTAATAGCTTATTGCCTCTCATTAACTTACATAAGATTTTATCTTCAATCCTGGTATCATGGAGCTAGCCCAACTGATCTTTCCTAATAGTTTTTGCAGTTGGTTTAAAGTTGGTTTTTCTGGGATTTCCAGTTCCCATTTTTGCAATTTCCAGGTTTTAGGTTCTAGTTCATACCCCATCCAGTTATATGGGGGAGTTCCCTGTAGTTTTTCCTCTGTGGTCTCAAACCCCCATTGAAGTAGCATGTCTCTAAGATTTTGCACTACCTTTTGATGTTCCCTTTTGCTTAAATCTGATCCTATTAGTAAATCATCCATGTATTGATATAATACTATCTCAGGA
>NW_026755534.1:0-1209 GCF_022355385.1 Mustela nigripes
CTGGGCTCAGGATGAGGGTCACAATGTGTGTTTGTGACAAATGTGGCAGCAAGCATGGGGCAGGCCTCATGGGCCACACTGGTTTCAACGACACTGAACCTTGGACAACATGCCAACAACAAGGTTTCTTGCCATGGGGAAAGAGTTCTGATGTCTGCATCATTTTCAAACCCGGGCCGTGATTGGAGATAAGGTCTTGGTTCTGAAGCCTGAAAACCGAGTTTGAGAAGAGATGATGAACTAAGGCCATGGCGGGTACGATATGCTCAGTGTGCGGCCAGCTGTCTGGGTGGGGCCAGGAGGACCAGGCTCAGGCTGTGACAGAAAAGGCAATAGTGCCCAGGTCAGCCTATATTTTTGGGGTACATCCGAATGCCGTGCAGGTAGATACTTATTGGGGCTTTCTGGGTATTTCCAGAGGGCAATGTTTTTATTCTGGAGGGCAGGCAGAGTGCTGCATTGTAGTCCTGGATTGCCAAACTGGAGGTTTTGTGGCTCAGTAGTCTGAGGACGGAGTCTGAGAACCCAAGCTAGGCCTAGAATTCTAGGTTAGGACATGGGAGACACAATCTACAGACCTGAATCGAGATGTCGTGCGTCTGAAGTCAGGGCGAGGATCAGACGATCGCTCAGTTTGGACAATCTGTCCCTGAGGCCCCACTTGAAGGTGGGGTGGGTCACGAGGCCATGGGTGTTTTCCCACGATGGGAGTTGTGTGAAGCGCCCAACTGCTAAGATTCTTCTGCAGGTCAATTGAGACCTGTTGGTAGGCTCCAGGACAACGATTCCGAGCAGGGTTCTAAGGATGGATGGCTGGGTAGCCCACCTCGCATTCCAATTGTTTCCAAGCATCAAGACAGGTCTGATCTGCTGATTCTGGGGGAGCACCCGAGGAGGCTTAGTTGAAATGGACTCTCCCGTGGATGTGTCCTAATATGATTTTGTGTCTATGGAGATCTTGGAATATAGCGGTGGCACTGGGGCACTGAAGGGTTCTCCAAAGAGAGGCTTTCACACAGCTCCATCGTGCAAGTTTCCCATGTGTAGATGAGATTTGTTCTGATGGGTGTCAAGAAACAGCCATATGCTGTTATTGAAACCCAGGCCTCTGAGGAGAGATGCCTGGAAACCAAAACAATGGATCCGATATTTGCCTAGGGGCCTGTTCGTTCCTTTTTACCTCTGGGGACATCAGTCTACGGGTCTGAG
>NW_026755535.1:0-1025 GCF_022355385.1 Mustela nigripes
GTTAACATCAAGGGTCCCAAGGTGGATGTTGATGTCCCAGATGTGGATGTTCAGGGCCCAGACTGGCACCTGAAGATGCCCAAGATGAAAATGCCCAAGTTCAGCATGCCAGGGTTCAAAGGAGAGGGCCCAGAAGTGGATGTGAACCTACCCAAGGCTGATATTGATGTCTCAGGACCCAAGGTGGACATTGAAGGCCCTGATGTTAACATTGAGGGTCCTGAGGGAAAGTTGAAAGGTCCCAAGTTCAAGATGCCAGAGATGAACATCAAAGCCCCCAAGATCTCCATGCCTGACTTTGATTTGCACCTGAAAGGTCCCAAGGTAAAGGGTGATGTGGATGTGTCTCTGCCCAAAGTTGAAGGTGACTTAAAGGCTCCTGAAGTTGACATCAAAGGCCCCAAGGTGGATGTTGATGTTCCAGATGTGGATGTTCATGGTCCAGACTGGCACCTGAAGATGCCCAAGGTGAAAATGCCCAAGTTCAGCGTGCCTGGCTTCAAGGGAGAAGGCCCAGAAGTGGATGTGAACCTACCCAAGGCTGACATAGATGTGTCAGGACCCAAAGTGGATGTTGAATGTCCTGATGTGAATATTGAAGGACCTGAAGGAAAGTGGAAAAGTCCAAAGTTTAAGATGCCTGAAATGCATTTGAAGACTCCAAAGATATCCATGCCAGATATTGATATTAATCTAGCAGGTCCAAAAATAAAAGGAGATGTGGATGTCAAAGGTCCCAAATTAGAGGGAGATCTGAAAGGCCCTGAAGTCGACCTCAAAGGCCCCAAAGTGGACATTGATGTTCCAGATGTGGATATCCATGGCCCAGACTGGCACCTGAAAATGCCCAAGATGAAAATGCCCAAGTTCAGCATGCCAGGCTTCAAAGGAGAGGGCCCAGAAGTGGATGTGAACCTACCCAAGGCTGATATTGATGTCTCAGGACCCAAGGTGGACATTGAAGGCCCTGATGTTAACATTGAGGGTCCTGAGGGAAAGTTGAAAGGTCCCAAGTTCAAGATGCC
>NW_026755535.1:1035-1209 GCF_022355385.1 Mustela nigripes
AGAGATGAACATCAAAGCCCCAAAGATCTCCATGCCTGACTTCGATTTGCACCTGAAAGGTCCCAAGGTAAAGGGTGATGTGGATGTGTCTCTGCCCAAAGTTGAAGGTGACCTCAAGGGCCCTGAGGTTAACATCAAGGGTCCCAAGGTGGATGTTGATGTCCCAGATGTGGA
>NW_026755536.1:0-1209 GCF_022355385.1 Mustela nigripes
CTATGTTTCTCTTCCATCCTTTATTGAGATATAATTGACATGAAACACTGAATAAATTTAAGATGTACAATGTGATGATTTCATACAGGTATACATTGCACATAACATAACAGAACATTGCACATGTTACCAAAATGTTAGTTAACACCTCTCAGAGAGCATCACATTCATCTTTGCACCCTTGCAATTTAAAACAGAATTTGACCCATAATGGCAGGAATTTACTGAATGTTTATGTTACCAAAAGCAAATGTGTGAAAGGGATAATATTTTACTTATTTATACAGCAACCCTTCCATTTGTTTCTAGTAATAAATTTCAAGCCTAACTTTAAAAGAGATGTGAAAAACACCAGGGTGCATGCGTACATGCACGCACACTGACAGATGCTTTAAACCATCCCGTTAGACAACAGTGCTGAACTCTGAGACCAAAAAACCCCAGAAAGACTGTCCAAAAAATGTAAATATTCGAATGATGAAGAACTACATGTTATAATAGTACTTAGAACATCAGGATGCTAACATTTTGAGTTTATATGTTGTTTGTTGCTATTACTAGTCAAATATCTTATCCTTCCTCCTAGAAAGTTCTTCCCCTTCTCCACTTTAAGGACCACATAAAATTCAGGTAAGATATTCCTGAGAAGTCTTCCAATGACTTCCTCAGATGGAGATAACTCCTCCAACCTTCACACTCCCACTATGCTTTACAGGGACTATCTATCTTACTGTAGTCTCCCTGACTGCTCACATAGCCAACTTCTTTCAAAGTCTGGGCACTCCTAGAGATGGGACCTTGTGGTACCGAAATCATTTTTTCTGAGCATTGCTAGAGTGTCTGGCACATACAATCCCTCAAATTCTCCTTGCCAAAATAGCAACATCAACATCATCCTGTTCTTCAAGGCTCTTCCATTTGGCTATAATCCTGTCTCTTACCCTCAGTCTATTTCACCCCCCTAGCTTACAATTTATCTCCGTCCTAACTTTTCCCACCATTCTGGGTGATGTAGATGTCCATGTAATAAAACCTATCCTTTATCATACCCTCACTTTTTGACTTCCTGTCTTCATGACCTTATCTATTCACTCTCAGCACCCATGTCCAAAGTAACACTGTAGTCCTTGTTATCACTCATAAGGGATCCATTTTTATAACAATTACTCTAAACAGTCTACATTGAGATCAAAATGCCTATTTCCTTGT
>NW_026755537.1:0-1209 GCF_022355385.1 Mustela nigripes
AGGGCACATACCTCAATATCATCAAAGCCATCTATGAAAAACCCACCGCAAATATCATTCTCAATGGAGAAATACTGAAAGCTTTTCCGCTAAGGTCAGGAACACGGCAGGGATGTCCATTATCACCACTGCTATTCAACATCGTACTAGAAGTCCTAGCCTCAGCAATCAGACAACAAAAGGAAATTAAAGGCATCCAAATCGGCAAAGAAGAAGTCAAATTATCACTCTTCGCAGATGATATGATACTATATGTGGAAAACCCAAAAGACTCCACTCCAAAACTGCTAGAACTTATACAGGAATTCAGTAAAGTGTCAGGATATAAAATCAATGCACAGAAATCAGTTGCATTTCTCTACACCAACAGCAAGACAGAAGAAAGAGATATTAAGGAGTCAATCCCCTTTACAATTGCATCCAAAACCATAAGATACCTAGGAATAAACCTAACCAAAGAGACACAGAATCTATACTCAGAAAACTATAAAGTACTCATGAAAGAAATTGAGGAAGACACAAAGAAATGGAAAAATGTTCCATGCTCCTGGATTGGAAGAATAAATATTGTGAAAATGTCTATGCTACCTAAGCAATCTACACATTTAATGCAATTCCTATCAAAGTACCATCCATCTTTTTCAAAGAAATGGAACAAATACTTCTAAAATTTATATGGAACCAGAAAAGACCTCGAATAGCCAAAGGGATATTGAAAAAGAAAGCCAACGTTGGTGGCATCACAATTCCGGACTTCAAGCTCTATTACAAAGCTGTCATCATCAAGACAGCATGGTACTGGCACAAAAACAGACACATAGATCAATGGAACAGAATAGAGAGCCCAGAAATAGACCCTCAAATCTATGGTCAACTAATCTTCGACAAAGCAGGAAAGAATGTCCAATGGAAAAAAGACAGCCTTTTCAATAAATGGTGCTGGGAAAATTGGACAGCCACATGCAGAAAAATGAAATTGGACCATTTCCTTACACCACACACAAAAATAGACTCAAAATGGATGAAGGACCTCAATGTACGAAAGGAATCCATCAAAATCCTTGAGGAGAACACGGGCAGCAACCTCTTCGACCTCTGCCGCAGCAACATCTTCCTAGGAACAACGCAAAAGGCAAGGGAAGCAAGGGAAAAAATGAACTACTGGGATTTCATCAAGATCAAAAGCTTTTGCACAGCAAAGGAAACAGT
>NW_026755538.1:0-330 GCF_022355385.1 Mustela nigripes
CCTAGGGGCCTGTTCATTCCTTTTTACCTCTGGGGACATCAGTTTACAGGTCTGTGTGACGGTAGGTGCTCAGATGGGCCCAGAATGCCCCTGTTTGTCCTGGGAAGCCACAAATATTGGGATGGCCTCAGGGACTTTGGAAGTTTACCCTATTAGTAAGGTTGTGGCCATTGGAATGGGCACATACAGTACCCTGGAAGAGGGCAAGCACAGTCATCAGGTTTGGGTCCAGGGGCCTGAGCCTGTAGGGTGTGTAGGCCAGGGCTGTTTGGATAGTTGTCTAAAAACAAAAACTCGGCTTATGTTTTGGGTCATAGGTATGGCAGGACT